>NW_026036944.1:2708-45517 GCF_019186545.1 Solanum stenotomum
TGGGGTGTGGGGGGTAGGGGGTGCGGGTCGTAGAAAAGACTTCTTTAATTTTTTTATATATTTTTTTCAATTTTTTGTGGATGGGGGTTAGGGGTGTAGGGGTTAGGGGGCATTGGGGGTAGGTGTGGGGGTAAAAGAAAATTTTAATTTTTTTTGGAATAGAGGGGGGGTGGGGGGAGGGGCGCTAGTAGAGGGGATGGGGGCCGGGGGGTTGGGTGATAAAAAAAACTTTAATTATTTTTATTTTTATAAAAAAACAAACTAATTTTTTTTTTTTTACATTTTTTGTTATGGGGGTAGGGGGTTGGTGGGGGTGATAAAAAAAACTTTGAAAAAAATTTTGTTTTAAAGCTTTTAACAATATTTTTATTATAATATGAGTATCCATTGAGTAACTCATTTTTACCCATTTAAAATGTGAATCAAATCGAATCGAATACTTTATCTATTTTTATTTGACTCATTTTTCACTCGACTCGCTCGTTTGCCACTCCTATGACAATTTGGGCACTCTCACTTTTACCTATCTAATCCCTAAAAACATAATAAAATAAAATAAAGAATAAACCACAATAGATTGATTGTCGATTTTGTGGCAAGCGAGGGGTCACTTGACCCCAATAATTGAAACCACTAAACCAAAAAGGACATTTTTAATTATTTTATATAGTATAAAGATATTTTTGACTCTTAATCGTAAATTAAATAGATGAAGTATACATAAGGTGGAGTTAAATTAAAATTATGTTAAATGTATCAAAATGTTAATTTTGTGTTATAACTATGCCACATAAAAAACTAAAATAATAGTATTGCAAAAAAAAAGGGTTCATTCTTTATTAAAAAGACTAAAAAAAGTATATCATTCTTTTTGAGATAAAGAAAATACAATGAAGTAAATATATGGAGTACACGCAAAATGGAACAAAAAACTTATATACATACCGAACTAATTGAAACGATATATTTATATTAAGCAATTTATTAAATATACATAAACATTAAAATTAGAATTCAATTCTTAACTTTTTGAAATTCAAAAATCCATTAAAATTAAAACATTGTGGGCAAGCATACATGCTCTTTCACCAAAAGTAGAGTGATTTATTCCTAAATTCCTACTACTATGCTATTTTGAGTTTCTTACCTATCATACTCTTATTCATGAAGTTTGCTGAAACAAAGATAATTTTGGTCTGATTATTTAATTTTGCACTACTTTACCCTGGGCTCTTAATTCAGGTGAGTAATAGCTTTAACATACTGTATTTTGTTTTTTCTTCTATTTTTGTTAATCGGATAGTCTGGTGCACTAAGCTCTGTTTCGAAATCCTCCATTCTTTTACAAATTATTTGGCTTCATGTGATTATAGATCGATTTTCATATAAGAATACTTTTAAGGTGTAGCTGAATTTCAACTCCCTCTGTTTTTCTTCTTTTTTCTTCTTTTTGTTGAAAATATATTTAACCTAATACATGTAGTATCAAGTTTATTTATATTTAAATTTACATACATGCCAATATCAAACAATTAAAGAAAGTGATTTCGTTGGTTAATTATGTTTTTACTTCTTTAATCATGGAGAAAGATGTTGAAGTTGTTTTATTCTAATATTTGGAAACTTTAAGACCTGTTTTGGCTATAAATTATTTTTTTCAGAATAATTTTTTTTTCACTTTATTTCAAAATTAGTGTATGGTAATGAAAAATTGTAGGCAATCCAACATGAAATTGGTTGTTCCAAATATGGAAACAAATTATAACCTGTTTTTGGGCGACTTTTCACTTTTGAAGTTATATTTAAGTACATTCAAATATATAACATTATTTCAGTTATTCCTGGCAAAAAAAATATATCCAAACACAACCCATGTTAGTTTCAACTCCATAAATTTTGAAAAAAAAATGTTTATTTGAAATCTATAGCCAAACACCTACTTAGTTTATGTATTTTGAGGGAGGAAACATGTTGACATGATGTGATATTGTTCGTTTTGAATTAATCCCGCATGTTTTTCTCCAAAAAGACTGACCATTAGGAAATAGAGATTTTTTTAAGGGATATATTCTATTTTAAAGTCATAATTATAACTATTTAGGGTAGTTATACTCAATTACAAAGTACGGAAAAGGACCCAAAATATCTTAAAATATGATAAATTCACTATATTTGAACTCCGTTAATATTTCCATTTTTTAGAGGTAGGACGTGCCCTGACACCCCAGCGAGGAGGTGCGAGAGTCTGGCTGTAGGGGTACGCGAGGGGTAGAGGTAGGTTGAAAAAGTATTAGGGAGATGATTAGATAGGACATGACGCAACTTCATATCACCAAGGACATGACTCTAAATAAGGAGTGGAGGTCGCGTATTACAATAGAAGGGTTAATAAGGGTAGAGAATTGTCTTGTGTTGCAACAATTTAGGCTTGTTGGTGTATGTCATTAGTACTAATTGTATCCTTGTAGGTCTTGCCATATGTTGTTTATTATATTTTGAGTATCACACTATTTTGCTATTGTTTTTGTTTCAATCTCTTGTAGACTCTATGTTGTTTTTCTTATTAATTGCTATGTTTTCTTCCTTCTTTATTTGAGTTAGATGTACTTGAGCTAATGGTCTATCGAAAACAGCCTCTCTACCTCCTCAAGGTAGTGGTAAAGACTGCGTACAGTCCCCAGACCCCAGATAGTGGGATTTCAATGGGTATGCTATTGTTGTTGTAAATCTCTGAGAAGATAATGTTATAATTCCAAATGCCATCAAATTTTTATGAAAAAACAATTTATCATACTTGTGTTGGAACTAGCAGTAGCTTTGTTCATGAGCAAGACATTAGCTCTATGTAAAAGCACTACTCATTTTGTGTGCTGTAAGGAAAATGTTAGAATTTTCGTCGAAATGCAGTTAGTAGTTTATATGATCAGTGTTAACTTTTAACTGATCAGTCACCTCAACCATGTAGTGAAAGGACATATTGATAGATTCTGTATTGGAACTGCTCATTTTTGCTCGTCATATGAGTACATACATTGTTATCATAAGGGTATAGGAGTCGTAGATATAGTAATTTGACATTGTAGTTTTCATCTTTCTTATTGTCTAAAGTCTTATATGTGTGAAGTATTAGACTGACGAGAAGTTTTGCAGACCAAAAATGATTGAAGAAGCGTTACTTAATGTGACTCTTCAGCTCCTAATCAAGGAATTGTTTGACAAAGTTGATTCTCAAATTCAAAAGGTTCTTGGATTTGAACATGAGTTTCAGAAGATGAAGTCAGACCTTGAATTTTTGCAAGCATACCTCGGAGATGTGGACAGGCACAAAGAGAAGTACAAGACTCTTGAGGCTGCCTCTACGAAACTAAGAGAACTGATTTACAGAATAGATGATTTGGTCAGTGACTGCCAAAACCGAGTAGCACATGAAAATACGAGAAGCAGATTTTTGTCTGCTATTTCTCCACGTGGAAAGAATTTCCGTATTCAGGTTGGAAAGAAGTTGGCAGAAATCAATACAGATATAGCGAGTATGCGTGAAACTTTGAACTACATTCCCTCTTTGATTAGTCTATGTAAAAGTGAAGAGGCTGGCAGTAGTGGTGGTGATAGTAGTTGGGGTAGGGTGCGATGGACATCAGACATCATCGATGAATCTCAGACCGTTGGCTTAGCTGAAGATACCAAGACACTGAAAAAGTGGATCCTTCCTTGCAATGGATCGTTACAACTCATTGCCATTGTGGGAATGGGAGGTCTGGGCAAAACCACACTTGCCCAAAAGATTTACAACGATAGAGAAGTGTGTTCACGCTTTCACGTGAGAATTTGGGTTTGTAAATCAACTTTTGGTGAGCTTGATATCATGAAGGGTATTCTGGAGCAACTCAAAATGGATGATCACAGGTCAGATAGAAATGTGTTGTTGAAGAGAATTCATGAAGCACTTTCGAACAAAAAGTACTTAATTGTCATGGATGATGTCTGGAGCATTGATGACGGGTGGTGGAAACGGATCTTAGAAGGACTTCCCAAAACAGAGAAGCAGGGCAGCTGCATCATTGTTACATCTAGAAATGAAGATGTTGTTAAGAGAATGGGAGTCGAGGAAGAACAGATTCATCGACCCAAGTTGCTTTCTGAGAAAGAGGGGTGGTTGTTATTTTGCAAGGTTGCATTTGCGTCATCCAAGGGAAAATGCAAGGATATTGAACTAGAACATGTTGGACAAGACATTCTGAAGAAATGTTGTGGTCTTCCCCTTGCAATCAAGACAATTGGAGGTCTGTTGTCATCGAAATGTCAGTCATATTCCGAGTGGAAGAAGGTATATGAAGATTTGCCTCATATATTGGCAGATGAAAGCAAGAGCCATGATTCTTTAATGGCTACGTTGCAACTAAGTTATGATGAGCTTCCACTTCAGCAAAAGCAATGTATTTTATGTTTTGCAATTTATCCGGAGGATTATGAGATCGACGTTGATCAACTGGCAAATTGGTGGATAGGAGAAGGATTCATTCACAAGAAAGGGACAAAAACTCCAAGAAAAATGGCTCTTGAATGTTTATCAGAATTGATAAGTCGATGCCTTGTTGAAGCTGTGAGTAAAAGAAACTATGACGGGAGAGTTTACAGTTGCAAGATGCATGACATGATTCGAGAAATGATAATTAGAGTTGCAAGAGAAGAGAGCTTTTGTAGTTTAGATGAGAATAATACAAACATAGCCACAATCCACTCTCGCCGTTTGGGTGTCACAAATGAAACATTGCTGCAACCTTTGGATGGAAACTCAAAGTTAAGGGCACTTCTTCTCACCAAAGCCAATTACATTGGCTTCACTAAGAAGATTGCATTGGCTCAAGTCAAGTCTCTCCGGGTTTTAGACCTCTCACACCTTAAGTTTAAGGAGAATTCCGAATTTTGTGAAGATGATATTTGGCGTTGGATCACATCTTTGAAACGCCTAACCTATTTGAGTTTTCGAGACGTGGAAAATTTGACCAAACTGCCACGATCCATCAAGAAGCTATGGGGCCTCCAAATTTTGGTACTTGGTGAATGCATCAACTTAAAACAGCTCCCTAGATCAATCACCCTTCTTCCAAAGCTGATTGTCTTGGATGTGGGAAATTGTACCTCTCTTTCTTATCTACCACGCGGACTCTCCAAACTCGTCCATCTTCAAGAATTATATGGCTTCAAGATACCTGATGCTACGGTATCAAATGCATGTCACTTGCGTGACCTAAAGGATCTTAGTGAACTTCGAGTATTACAATTGGATATCATGGAAGGAAGCATGATAGAGGAAGACGAACTAACAGTACTCGCACAGTTTCAATATCTAAGGATGCTAATTGTCAATGCTGGTGACCGTGACGATGATATTTTCTTAGAGAGGCTGGAGAAGTTGTTACCACCTAAGTCTCTAGAAGAATTGTACCTAAGGCACTTCTGTGGACATACTACACCAGCATGGATAGCGCCTAAATTGCTTGATCGACTACAATATCTTTGTATCGAAGACTCACGTGTGTTACAACGTCTGAGTGATCGTTTCAGGGGTAGTGAAGGAAATAAATGGAAAATTGAAGGACTATGCTTGAAATACTTGCCAAATCTAGAGGAGACATGGGAAGAAATCAAAAGTGCAATGCCTGGGCTTAAGTATGTTGAAGTAAGCCACTGCAACTCGCTGAAATCGTTCTCGTGTTCAGTTAAGAATATAGACTTTTGGAGAAAACCAGAGGAAGAAGATGATGAGATGAACTAATCTCTTAGTATATATTCAGTTTGTGGCATTGTTTGCTGTTGTATTACACTCTACTTAGTTTGATGTATTTCTCATTTCACTTTTGATTTGTAACAATATTTATTGTAATTAAGTAGCTTTAACTATTGTGGTATTCACTATTCACTATTCAAATAGTCATATGAATAGCAAGTGTTGTAATAACATTTAAGAGTGATTGTTTTGTATATGCTGGCATTGATAATTATGCATTGCTAAATTGAAATCTGGACTATGCACGTATCTTGAGAAATAATGATTGATATGAGTATTTTAATTGTAATACTCATATTTATTGATGTATATATAGTCTTAGGTCTTCAGAAATGACTTGTGTCTTCTCTATATATGTTGTGGCTTAATTACAGCTTCTTACGTTTCTCAAAAGCACAAGTGCATATTGGTTTCAAGTTTTGACTTTTAACCTTTTGCCCATGGGAAGAGGGGATGGACGTGGTTTGGGCCAAATTGAAATCTGAACATTTATGAAATTTGGTCCAGATTATTGAACTTCGGATTTATAAAATTTATGAATTTCAAATTGAATTTGGATTTAGTACTATGGATTTTTGAACATCCGAAAATTCAAAAAAAATTATGTCTTATATGTAGCCCTATCCGTATCACATGTGTCCACTATTAAAAGGTGTAATTGATTAGTACCGTACAATCCTATTCACTATACTATTAAGTCCAATATGGAGTTACACGGCATGGCTGACAGAATGACCTAAATTTTTATTAACTATATAAAGTTGTACATTCTAAGAAGCAAACTATATGTTAGGTGAATCGAATTTGTTAATTGTTATGTGTCACGCCCCGAGCCTACACCCTGGACGTGACTGGCACTCGAAGATCATTGATGGCCCCCAAGCGAACCCTTGGCCTGGCCTTATTAACTCAGCGGAATAACTCAATGCAATGCAAGGTTTTTAAAACAACCTGCTTAAAATAACATCTGGCCAAAAAGGCAACTCGAGTCTCAAAATAGAATATTTACATATATATATACATAGATGAGAGACTCCCAAACCAACTGACTGACTGTCTGTGAAGCCTCTAAAATACTGAGAGGGATGCTGGGACAGGCCTCACGACATCCTCATAAAACAAAACTTGAGAGAACAAAATAACTGAGTCCTCCGAAATGCAAAAAGGCTCACCACTGACTCTGAAGTACTCAACTGGATCAACGGCGAACCGGATGCTGGCCTTAGGTACCTGTGTCTGCATCATAATAAGATGTAGGCCAACTGGCATAGTATGCGAGCTGGAAAGCTAAACCACAACTCAAGCTTGAAAAGAGTACAAAGGAACTCTTACCTTGGCTCTGTTCAACTCATGAATAACTGAACTCAATATATAAAGCAGTAAGGCACATGCAATATATAAGGCTTGTAAAACAGTGTAAACAACTTAGCTTTGTCAAAGATAAAACAATAACAACTCATCTTTACTTATATAAAAGTAATATAACTTTAGTGGGAGACTCTTTCACCGACAATCACCACTATGAGCCTTAGTGGTGATACAACGTTTTACCTCACGTTGTCCGAGGACCATCCTATACCTTGTTGTGATATAGGAAGCTAATGATACAACGTTTTACCTCACGTTGCCCGAGGACCATCCTATACCTTGCCATCGATATAGGAAGCTAATGATACAACGTTTTACCCCACGTTGCCCGAGGACCATCCTATACCTTGCCATCGATATAGGAAGCTAACTTTACCAAGTGGATCCACTAGCTTAACTTTACGGATTCATCTAAAAAGTATGACCCGTTAACTCCCATGTTGGCTACATGGCTCTTATGGAGAGTTGAGTTTATAGGAACTCGTGTCTCTAATTCGGTGCTTAAGACTACTCCCAAAAATACTTAGCTCATAAGTGTTTTAAGCACATCTTTCTTTATTTGAGATAATTACTCAAAACTTAGCCCAAAGGCTCTCTTGGAAATCGATGTTCCTTTCTTACTTAAATGTAAAAACATTAAAAAAAAAACCTCTTTGGGAAATACATAATTCCCTAATAACTTTCGAGAAATGAACTCGACTTTATGCTCTTAACTCAACTTGAAACTCTTACTTGACTTAACTTGACTTAGAACTCTTGAGCCTCAATAATGAAGTTAAACATTCAATAAAGACTCATGACTTAACTTTAAAACTTGCTTGACTCCCTTCTTGAACTTATAGACTCAACCTTTAACTTCACTTGACTTGGAAACTAACTTTCCTTGAATCGAAATTATGAATTCAAAGTGTTTGATCACATGTTATGGATGAGTTCTTGATGTTTAGACATGCCTTGGAGTGTCAAAAACAACTATAAAACATAGGTACAATACCTAGGAACATGCATGAGAAAGTGGGGAAAGAATGGGAAAACTTGGCGCTCTGAGAGGCGCGGAGCGCCAAGCCAAAAACTTCAGAGATGGCCTGCTGGCGCTCTGAGTGGCGCGCCGCCCCAAGGGGGAAAGTTCAGAGTCCCTCTTGGGGCGCGCTGACAGGTGCGAGGCCCCACCCTTTTTCCCCGAAAACTAGACTTTTCTCCTTAGTTTTCTCCAACTCTAAACCTTCTACACCTCAAAGTGTCCATCCCCAAACACTTAAAACCATAAACCTCTCAATATAACATAGATTCAACTCATAAACACCACCGGAAACACACGCCAAACCAACAAGAACTACAACACAACACAACTACAACTTCAACAATTCCAACCAACAACTTCAACAACAAATCCAATCTTTTCTCAAATCATAAAAATGAGCTTGGTGTGTGGGGGGAAGGATCAACCCACACAAAGAACTCACATACCTAAAAGGGATCACCCCCGACGATATCCACGACGATCTTCGACGAAAACTTGCTTCTTCTTCTCCTTTCTCTCCTCTTCTTTTCTTCTTCACTCTCAAACCCTTACTTTCACTCTTTAAAATGAGGAAAACTGATCAAAATCAGTCTACCACACTAATATATATCCAAAAGAAAAGGCTAGGGAAAAGACCAAAATGCCCTTACAAATTTCCGGACAGATTTCCTGCCAACTGCCCAGCTTTCAAAGGGCATAACTCGCTCATACGAACTCGGAAATGAGCAAACTTTATGGCGTTGGAAAGATCATTCCACGGACTTTGCAAACATAACTGGAACAACACCTAGATCATCCTGATCTAGGATTTATAACTGTTCAAAGTTGGCCAAAAACTCATTATTTTCCATACTTGGCCAATTTTTTTCAGATTTGAAATTTTTCACATTTTTCCAAAAATGGCTATTTCCAATTTCAAGCTTTGTTTTCAAGTTATTTCAAATTGTCGGATGTATTGTTATGTCCTACTTTAAAGGTTAAAAAATGAAAAATGAAACTCTAAAATATCTAAACCGATTAATCCAAACCAAACTTTTGAAATCCAATCTAATCCAAAGTTATTTGGATTGTAATATTTTCAATTCATAAACTAGAAAATTAAATTGAAATTTTCATATTCAATCTAAACCATTCGAATGCACATCCCTAAACAAGGGAATCAAATGTTCAAAGCTCTCCATTTTAATCGTTGTGTGTAATTTCTTGGAGACCAAGAGAGACCGTGGCTCAATAAATGGGCTAATTAAGTTGTATATTTTGTTGGACCAAATGTTACTGCTTTTCTCTTTTTGAACTTATAGAGTTGCCTATTAAAATAATAGTGCGCAAATATATCAGTACATGGCTAGTAGTTATAATTATTTTTTGTAATGGCTAAAAATGTAATTTTGTATATTTCTAGAAGAGGAGTTTGCTACAAAGGCCTTTGGTGGCAATAATCCTCTTGGACTTGGGCCCGGGTTGTTCTTCTACAGTCAGATTAATGAGCTAAACTGTATCAAAATTAGTACCAAGAAATATTATTTGATATTGAATATTTCTTGACAAATCTTTTTCTACAAAAAAAATCATAGAAATTAGAAAGAAGACGCGAGTGTTTCGGGAATGATGAAAAAATGTATTCTCTTACTTAGTTTTTTTTTGTTTGCTACGTAGGCAAAAATATTATTTTTAAATTATTTATGTATAATTAAGACAAATATTATGAGAGGATATACACTTGAGGTGTGCAGGATGATGGAGATGACACTATTAATAAGGGGAACCTCGCCCATTTGGTTTCATATAGATAAAGAAATGAAAAGATTGGGGAGAGGAGGAAGGCCTGGTCTATGCTAAATTCTTTTTCTTAGATAGAATAAATGGAAAAGGAGTGCTTGTGTTGTGGTTTTCGTAGTTGCAAGAATTATTTTTTTCGAGAAAAGGTCTCCTCCTTCAATATCATGATTGGGTCGACAGGCTAGATCATGAATGAATAGAAAAAATTCCACTGTGTAATCTATTTTCACTAGGAAAATCATTTTTTATATTTTTAAGGAACTCATTTTTTTAAAAAAGTTGACGCATAAGAAAATTGAAGATCTGTCCATACCGAATACACCCTTATAAGAATCAATAACAGCCTCACAATAATAATAAGTAAATACTAATTAACAACAACATTAATAGATAATAGAAGTTTGTTACTAAAAACTTAAAACTCTAAACATTTGTAGCTATACTCCATTAGTGCAAATGTATTATCCAATTGACAAAGTGCAGNTATGTATAATCTAGACAAATATTATGAGAGGATATGCACTTGAGGTGTGCAGGATGATGAAGATGACACTATTAATAAGGGGAACCTCGCCCATTTGGTTTCATATAGATAAAGAAGTGAAAAGATTGGGGGGAGGGGGAAGACGTGGTCTATGCTAAATTCTTTTTCTTAGATAGAATAAATGGAAAAGGAGTGTTTGTGTTGTGGTTTTCGTAGTTGCAAGAATTATTTTTTTCGAGAAAAGATCTCCTCCTTCAATACCATGATTGGGTCGACAAGCTAGATCATGAGTGAGTAGAAAAAATTCCACTGTGTAATTTATTTTCACTAGGAAAATCATTTTTTATATTTTTAAGGAACTCATTTTTTTAAAAAAGTTGACGCATAAGAAAATTGAAGATCTGTCCATACCGAATACACCCTTATAAGAATCAATAACAGCCTCACAATAATAATAAGTAAATACTAATTAACAACAACATTAATAGATAATAGAAGTTTGTTACTAAAAACTTAAAACTCTAAACATTTGTAGCTATACTCCATTAGTGCAAATGTATTATCCAATTGACAAAGTGCAGAAACAAAATCCGAACTCTCTGGCAGCTGACAGACAATTGGTATACGTGTGGACTATTAAATTACATGTATACTACATACAGTGTTTTAAAAGGGTAGAAGTCAGAGGTTCGATGTTGATTGCTATAAAAAATTAAATATGTCAAGTTCATATACACGTAGTCAAAGCTAAAATTTAAAATTTATGAGTTCGAAATTTCAATTATCTTCACTTACTAAATTCTATATTGATAATTTGTTACATATTCAACACATTCCAAGTTTGAACCAAAAGATAAGAGGGTAGAAGTCAAGAGAATCAATGTTGATTGCTTTAGACAATATGTCATGTTCATATACACAGAATTAGAAGCAGAATTTGAAGTTTATGAGTTCGAAATTCTAATTCTTTTAAGTTACTGAATTCCAAATTAATAATTTGTTACACATTCTAAATGTAAGCAAAGATATTGAATTTGACCAAACCCGTAACTAACACATTAGCTCACATGCTTCATTTTCCCACAATATCTATCATGCAACCATTGTAGGGGACAAATGGACTCTAAGCCTAAAATCTATCATGATCAATCTCACTTTCATTGTCTTTTCACTTTTGGATAGTTGATAATTTTCCACATAAATATTGTCTTTTCATATTTGCCATATTTTAAAGAGAGGTTTAGCAAGGTGAGTTGGCTTGTTTAATTTTTGCAGCTAAGTTTGGTCCCATTTGTAAACCAAAGAAGCTGCACGAACGATAGGGATTTAAAAGTTAGCACTATTGAACTACAGGGTATATATAATAAAGGATTGGTCAGTATTTGTCAATAAATATAGAGTAGTACTCTCAATGGACGCATGCATGCATCTTATTTTATAAAAATTAAAGTGCTTTAGATTCTATGGTCATATATATTACCAACAAATTAATTCTTCTTTTCATGTCTTACAAATCTAGTCACATTATAATTGCTTTTTCATGATCCATCATGTCAACTAGACTTTAGTTAAATTAGCAATTACCAGCCACCGAGCGTCATCTCATCTTCTTTAAATCATCGGACAGATTCAGAATTTGAGGTTTATAATAATGATCACTAAGAATATTACTATAATAATAATAACTAAATTTATAATCACATATTCATAATATTTGATAAAAAATTTAATATATAAATAGAGTTTGGGCAAAAATTGATGAGTTTATGTAAATTCGTATCTTGTAGATTTGCCCTTAGCTTGGTTCTGTGGTTATTATTAGATCCAAGACCTTAAGTCTAAGGTAGTTGGAAACAGCAGGATTAGGGGTTGTTTGGTTTATGGATAAGAAATCATTGTATCAAAAATAATCTTTAGCGATAATTAAATTATTAATTAATTGTTGTTAAATATGTTTTTCTAAGAGACAATTAGCACTCTTGGTAAATATTGTCCCTAAAACCTATAGCCCTTTTGGATCCAGTTGACTAATACCGTTAAAGGCTTTAGCACTCTTTATTAATGTGCACATTTATTGCCACTAAAAACTACTTTTAGTGTAGTGAATAACGATTTCCGCATATAAATATAGATAAAATTATTTTATATATCTTGTATTTGTTTGAATTTTTTATTTGAAGATTAATAAACAAGGGATTAGTTATATAACAATTGTTGTACTACTTTGTTCTTTTAATATACTAGGGGTCTTTTGAGTTAATAAATAAATAAATAAATTGTTGTACTACTTTTGTACAACCTTCAATGCTAGATAGTAATCCTGAAATAAGTCCAATAGATACTATTTTCTAAGCTCATCTCCCAAAGTCCTTTAAAAAAAATAAGGTTAAAATTTAAGATAAAAGTTTAACGCAACTTATCTATTTTAGAACTTAACACATACTATGTTTTATAATATTATATACCCATATCCCATGTTTAGTTCAATAAACCAAACAACAAATTCAATATAATCCCATAAAGTAAGATCCAGAAGGATAGAATATATGCAGATCTTAGTGCACGTACATTTTATATTACAATTTAGTTATTATAGTCTCAATATAACTTGTTACACCAATCATACAATCCCTTAGTCAAAATTGTTATTGACAACATAACAAGTTCAAACTTACTTCTGCTATTAATATCGATGTAGAAAATAACTAACAAGAGTTATAGTAGAATGATAAGTACTCTTTCAATTCATCATTAATCAGTTCATTGGGTATAGAGTCGCTTTTGTGATAGAGCGCACCAATGGAAAATACCTAACCTTGTATAGAAACGTTACATGGGCGGCATTGCTTGTTGCTATTTTTATCCACATTTTTCTCAATTGAAGGAGCAAAAACACTTTATTGTTCTTACAATTGTGTGATGCATGGCTTCATTCATGCACAATGCAAATGACTGTCAACTCAAAAAATCATTGTCATGACTCATGAAAATATAAAGCTATAAAACAGAATATATAACAGGTCATATATGCAAAAAGATGAGAAAATGGTCTCTTCTCCATGAGTTTTGACGTTTGAGGGTACGTAAGTTTAAAATAATCCCTCACCTATGGATTTAAGGAGACGTTTATGTGAAGTATAAAATATAATAATCTCAGGATAAAATGTAAGGTTATTTTATCATGTGTTTGGTTGGAGGTATTAGGTAATCATGAGACTATTTATTCCATTGATTTTTATCCCTCACACTAAAGCGATCCCTTAGGAGTCATTTGGTTTAAATTCAAAATGATGAAATTAGTTATCTCATATACATGGTGAGATAACTTATCGTGGAATAGTTAATCTCTGGATAACTTCTCCCAAATAAACCTACAGTTTTGGTTTTCTTAAAAGTTTATTAAAAGTCGTGGTTTTCATCTCAATTAAATATTTATCGAACTCTGTTGGTTAGATTTAACTAGAATTATGAGGGGAAAAAAAAAAGAAATTACCGGAAACTCACATTCTAGAGGTAGGATTACAAATTTTGTGAACTACTATTTTTTATTTATTTGTAGAATCCGATACAACTTTTTGAAAGGTAATTTGTGCCCTAACCCAAAAAATTGTTAACTTTTGATGGACTAAAAGGACCAAAATTATTAAGGGACCATTTTTATCATTTTCTCCAAAAAGACAGATGGAATAGTAATACGTATTTTTCAATGAAAACAAGACTGTCGGATACACTGTATAGGTTGTGGGATTTGTTGGTCTTTATAAACAGTCTCTGATTTGATATAGTGACCAACACTGTTCACAAATTGGAGAATTTATTACCAACGAAAAAGACTTTTTTTTTTTTTTTATAAAGATTAGTGGTGGAGCCTGAATTTTCACTACGGAGTTTGAAATATAAAAGGTAAGCACATGAAATGATTAAAAGGGAATTCAATATCTATTGTATATATGTAAAAATAAATTAATTATATAAAAATAATGTAATTTTCCATCAAAGAAGATTAGCTTTTGCTACCTCTGCTTCTCGACAAGGTGTTGTTAATGGACAAATAAAGAAGTATTAATATCCAGAATAATGGGAATTGAATGTAGCAAATACATACTTCATATTATATTAGATGGACACTTTTTAATTTACATGATTATTAAAAATCATTAATAAATTGGTCATTTTAGTATTTTTCCATTTGTTTATATATATATATATATATATAATTAAATAGCTGAGTTTATAGATCCTTTATTCAATATATCAAATAAGTGTGTACTAAAAAGACCAAGCCAAAATTAGCTTAGCATAAAAACAAACTCAAAAATTCATATTAATTAGCCTCTTCAAACATGAAATTCTTGAATCTTCAAAATTTGTTTCATTTTCCAAAGGTGATATTAGTTGTGGAATAAAATGAGAAAAGTTTAATTAATTTGATCCTGATTTAGTAAGTAATCAAGTAATATAAGTTTAATTAAATATTTTTAGCAAGATGTTCATCTAATATGGGACAAAGGAAATAATTAACAAAACATTAAGATCGATAAATGTACAAACAATTAGTAAAAGGTATTTACCGATGAATTACCTAGAAATTACGAAATATTATATACTCTCTTTGTTCCAATTTATGTGACACTTTTCATTTTTTTAGAGTCAAACAGTTTAAGTTTAACTGAGAATTTGCGCATGAAATCTTCAAATTTTTTATATGAAATTTATATATTTATAAACTAGGTAAAAAATATTATAAATCATAATAATTGATAATTCAAAAATATTTAAAAAATCTATAAATAAAACTTACAATTAAAGATATTAAAATTTGAAAAGTGTCACGTAAAATTGAATGGAGGAAGTAGCTAATATGAGTATATATAGCACTACCAGTAGTAGGATTAACAGCGATCCCAATGAATTGTAGAATGTGTATTGCTACAATTATATTCCAAAAAGTGCATCAATTTCAAGGTTTGACAAAGAATAAACTTTATGAAGAAAAAGAACATGCGTTTCCATGCCTTTATGGTGATTTAATTAATTTAATTTATGTATCACTAATCTCTCCTTCAAAAAAGGGTGAAAACACGTATATTAAGAAGTTTGTTACTCTCTAATCTCCACTACTCTTAATTATATACATTTTCCTAAACACTACAAATCTTTCCTGGATCACATACATCTCCATGCACATACCTCTATGTTTATTTTTTTAATTATTTTTTCAAGATATATAAAACAAATTATATTATAGTGAACAACGTTTAAGGGAAATCAAAAAGTAATAATTAATTAATTACCGGAAGACACTAAACTTAATTATCTCGATCGGATATGGCCTGATAGTCATGACTCATAACTATAAGTTTGAGATTTTACGTATAATTTAGGCAATTAATAATAGAGAAAATTAGAAAAAAATGTCCACTAGATTAAAATTCTTTTACCTAAAATAACTTAATTAATATTAATTAGACAAAATGATCTTTCGACTCATTTTGTTTCCGCCAAAGTGCACCTTGCCTACTTAGTTTAATATGGAAAAACTATCTAGCCATACAAACATTTCTACCATTTTTCTTAATTCGTTTAAAAAATACATATATTGTCTTACTAATTAATAATTTCATATCAAATTTTAAGTAAGATACACCTAAATACATATATTTTTGCTATCAAACACACTTTGAAATACATATTCATATGGAGAGAGATGAGTGAGAGAGGAGATCAAAGGCGAATGAAATATGAGGGAGGTGAGTGAAATAATTTATCTATTTCAGATACATGCAAATCACACTAGATACATAAATTTGGGAATTGGGATACTAAAATACATTTCAGAAAAATTCTGAAAGTCAAATGCAAAGAGAGATAGAGAGGTGAATGATATAGGAGAGAATCGGCATGAATACAGTGTACCTAGAATAAATTACATATAATTTTTATCCAATATATCCAAAATAGATATATATATCTAGACGCACTATTAAGAAGTTTTTAATCCATTATTGAACAGTAGAATACTCTAAAGCACGTTCCTTTTTATAAGCAAAAATTAAATGGTTAAGTTGATCTGTGGAAAAGCACAAGTGGACAAATGGTATAGCGACACGTGTATACACGAAACATCATACGGAGGAGACAGCTGCCGGAGACACCGGAAGTTAACCCATGTGTGAACACTACCATTCTCCTTTTGACTTCTCCTCTCATCTCATCCACACCATTTTTTTTTCCCTTTTTAAAATTAAGTTTTGTTTTGAGAATTTTTTTTTATAAAAACAATATTGATCATCACAGGAAAAAATGTTCGTTCCATTTAATACGAAATTTACAATAATATGTTGTCTGTTTAATTTTATTTGTCTACTTTTCACGTCTCTTAAGAATAATATTAATTTAAGTGAATAGTTTATCAATTATTCTCTTTGTTCCTAATTACTTGATCACTTTTAAATTGACAGATCTATTAAGAAAACAATGATTGATATACTGAGTTTATCATTTTACCCCTATTAATTATGAAGTGAGTGAATTAAAAATTTAAGATTTTCAAAAAAATCTATCTTTTTCAAAGTAATTAATTAAGGGTACAATAGATAAAAAAAAAATTGTCCTTTTTTTATTTGTCAAAATGAAAAAGTAATTAGGGACAATTAAAAAAGGAAAAGTGGACAAGTAATTAGGGACAGAGAGTACTCACTACTCGTATTAATCATGTATAGTCTTACTTCTTGATTTTTTTTTTAGGGGAATAAGTAATTAATGTTGAGAATAAAATAGAAAAAAGATAATTGTTGTTTCCTGATATGTTAAAAATGAAAATCTATTTTTCAAGATAATGAATAAATAAATAATGTATACATATCTTATAAAATGTAATCGCATTGTAATATGGCTACTCGTGGCTAATATGTCGCTATATAGCATGTATATATCCAGTATTATTATCTATTTTTTAAAAGAAAATATTTTGTCACAAAATAAAATTAACAACAGATTATTGTTTACTTTTTTTTTAGGCAATTATTAAATGTTTGGATTTTAAAATCTAATACCTCCTTTTTTTCTTTTTCTTTTTCTTTTTTTTTTTCTCATTGTTAGTTTTGTAGGAGTCATGTCCCTGAATTCTCCAACATTATACTAATCAAGAACCAATAACCAGTCCTAAGTTTACGTGACCAAAATTCAGAATTTCTGGCTAACCAAATGTACTTTTTAATTGTTCGTTCACATTTGTTTATTTTTCTTTTTCTTTGGAAACAGAAGGATTTTATTTACCTAATTAGAAGGTTTATTCATACAAAAAGAAACCAGTCTAAATGATGTAGTTCCAGTTACATCTCTTTTGAGAGCTTTTGATACAATCGACGTTCCATTACTAGAAATAAAAAAAAATCACTATGAATTAATGATAATGTTATGTTATAAAATATGACTTTTTTCTATTCATTTTTATCGCACCAGCTCAATGAAAAAACGCATGATGAGAAACAAATTCTTATTGAAATACCGAAAAAGTTTTCAATTTTTTCCTTATGAAAACACTATTATATTTTCTTTTCTCATATTCAAGTAAAATAGTGATTCTTTAGTAGTGTCCCTTCGGAGACATTTGATAAATTTAGAACGATACAAAGAAGATTAACATGACTCCTCCAAAAAAAATAACAATCATAAATCGAGAAAAAGGTTCAATTTTTTATTTTTATTTAAAAAAATGTCATTAGGCAAAACAAAGTTATTATTAATAATTAATAAATAAAAAGAAAGACAATAAAGAAGGGCAGTTTACTAACTTTAATTACTAATGATGCATTAGTCCATTAGACAAAGTGGTTAACACCTAATTATGCCGTCATTTTGACTTGCCTCAGTTATATCTTTCCCTTACGTTATGCTAACTCAAGTTTTAGAATTACAAATTCTTCTTTAATTTATGGTGATCAAATTCCTCAATTTTATATGCAAAATTCTAAGGGATAATTACAATATCAAATACTTCGGCGAACTAATTTACAAAATATATAGATTGTGAATATTTATATTAAATATAATATCCATATCTATCCACAACATATACACTGATAATATATATAATGTATATTTCAATCATACTGATAAATTAATTGATCAAACTATACATATCTATAATTTTACCAAAGTCTAACCATAATGTCCTAACTTGTTGATAATTTGGACTATAACAAATCCTAAATTTTGGTGTGTATTTTCAATAACGTGAGCATAAAAACTAAGACCCTTAAAGGGAAAGTATTACATATACAATATTCTTGTTCCAAAATTTGAAGAGTACTGTAACTAACTCAATTATTTTTTTCAATTGAAACAGCTAGAAATAACACACCTTTATGTAGAGAATAATATTATAATTAAATATAGAAAGATGATGACCAATCAACAAAAATAATTAAACATTTAAAACGACTTTTGACATAGATAACTTGTAATTGTGTCCTTCCTTTCAAACATAAAAATTATGTGTATCTCTAGGTTACTTGCCTATGCAAGTTAGTAGAATTAATTATTAATGGTTTTGTGTAACAAAAGAAACAACAAATAGCGAAAGACAGAATATCTCGATAGCCATCACTTGATAAGTAAATTTATGAATATGTAAATTAAGGTATATAATTGAATATTCAAACATATAATAAAATATTTTTATTAGATATTTTTAGTTCAAATATTGATTTTTTTGTGCATGTTATGAAATGCTTCTTAAAAAGATAAGTTAACTACTTAACCTATGCCCTTTTTGTTATTACATGCCCTAGCCTCGAAACGCAGTAAATATTGAGGTTTGTGTTCCAATGATGTGCATAATAAAAAATGTGACATATTTTATGCAGTTACAACTTATCGATATAACAGACATTTGAGAAATTACACTACTTAAAAAAAAAAAAATTGAAAGTGTTTAATATATAGAAATATTTTATCATATATAGTAGTACTATCAATTGAAATAAATCTTAATTCGAATGTCTAAATTAAATTAATGACATTTAAATGGTTGTGATAGTGTAAAGGGGACATTAATTCTTTTTCTTTAGCTTTTGAATTATCATTTCCTTGGATAGATTGCAATGTCAACCCTAGCTTAAATAAAGCAACCTCAAGTGCAAGTTTTGAAAACAATGGTTACCTTCTCAAATTTCAAGGTGAGTGTTTAATTAGTACTCATTATTATTAAAAGATTAAAATAAAAGATTAGAAAATATTCTTCTTTTTATTTGCAATCTTTGTTAAGAATAATATGTTTCTCAGCTGAGATATGTAAGTGTACGAAAACAAGAGTACAAAATGTATAAATTAATTAATTATAATAATTGCATCTTGCTTCTTCCAAAATATCTGCCTAAAGTTATGTGGTTAGTACGTCTATCGTACCATTACCACATTATGATTGTACGTAAAGTTGTATGAAAAGGGAAAGTAAGTAGGTAAATATTTAGTGCTATGAGGAAAAAATAAAAGTTCTGATGTGGATTTAAAATTTGATAAAAGTTAGGTTAATCAATCCATTTTTTTTAAAAATATAGTGTGGTATTATTTGCTTTGAGTAAAATTTACATAGTTTTTTTTTTTAAAATCTCACATCATTAAGAGAATCTATATACATATATGTAGTTTTTCTAACCTTTTTAGCAATTGATACTTTATTCACATGCCCAACAATCTCTCCTTTGAACTAAATTTTTCGTGGCTCATTATCACGAACTACTATGTCAATTTTTGAGATTCACTGTGTGCTATACCTATATCATCTAAGCATTTATGGCAACCGCTGGCAACTAGCCTCTTTTGTATGTGCATCTCTAAGCTTGTAAAGGAAAGTAAATCGAGCTTCACACCATCATCTACACTTCATCATACTCATTTCGTTGAACTTGGACTTTAATATTGATTAAATCAACTTAAAGATACTTTTAACTTAGTGTGATATTGTTCGTTTGTATTACGTGCACATGATCTTTTTTTAAAAAAAAGCACCACCCCATTAAGAGATAATATATTTTATATATAGTTTTTCAATCTTTTTAATTATATATATTATCAATATTAAATTTTATTTACGCATCCAACAAATTTATCAATAAAAAAATTGTCTAATGATTAAGAGATCACAATTCGACATGATATTTTATTTAAAATCAATGAATTTATTGTATTAAAATTTACTTGAGTATTTTCCCCCCTGATTTCCTCCGCATTAACTATGTGAAATGATAAAAATACAATATTTTAAGTGGATTGTATTTTAAGTTGCAAAAAAATCTTGGAAGATTTGTTACGAAGGGTGTCGGCGGAGAAGATATATTACTCTTCAAACTAAAGCAATTTTTTCGTTTCTTTTTTTTCTCCGTTTACTTTATATATAGAGTATAATATAAAGAAACCACTAGAAAATGAACAAAAACATTCAAACTTTACTATAACAATATCTTTTATTTGAAAATTATTTAATTACTCTAATAAAATATTTAGAAAAAAGCCTAAAATATCCTTAATTTATGAAATTCGGTATAATATTACTCTTTATTTACTTTTTAGGTAAAAAAAATACCCCAACGTTAACTATCAGGCAAAAGAAATCCCTTATTTCTAGCAGCCAACACTAGTAAGATATTTCTGGATCAAAAAGTTAACCTCAAAGATATTTTTGACCTGAAAGGTAAAAGAAAAATAATATTATGCCAAATCTTATAGTTTAGAAGCATTTTTAATCCTTCTCCTTAAAATATTATCATAAAAATATGTACTATGAAAGATCAAATTTATAGGAAATATGATTGTTATAAGTTACTCTTTGTTTCAATTCATATGATTTACATTTTTTTATTAGTCAATTTAAAAAAGAATAACACATTTATATATTTGGCCACAAGATCAAAAATTTCAAAAGCTTTTTTAAAAAAAATTATGTGCAAAAATTCAAACTAACTCATATAGATTGAAACAACAAAATATTATATAATAAAATGTTAGAATTATGTTATAACGAGATCTGACCGTATATAATTTAAAGAAGAGGCTTGAAGATGCAGCAATATAATGCATGGGTTGCCGGTAATAGAAGTAGCATCCGTAGTACATGCAGCCATGTAACCAGTCATTAAACTTTACTTGGAATTCCCCCCTCCAATCATCTTCTCCTTTTATTTTCCTAAACTCTTCCTATCTTTTGTCTTCATGCACCTAAATATATTTTACCACAAATATTTATCACTCTCATGTAAATTTTTAAGTGAGTTTTTATTACGTGAAAATATGAAATTAGCTATGGAATGAAGCATATTAATGGATGGGGAAGAAAATAATTAATATGGAATATTATTTATGAGCTTGTTTGCTTTGCTCTGGTTCTACTAGAAAAATCATTTTTCTCATTATAAGCATTTCTCTTTTTATAGAAAATATACTTTGATTTTTTGACTAATCAATACCAAACACTGAAAAATTAGAAAAACAAATTATCTATACCAAAAAACACATAGTACTAAATTAATAAGTACATGACAATTTTAATCCATCCCTTTCAATTTTATTTGGTATATTTTGATCAAACACAAAATTTAAGAGATAAAATAATTAAATTTGTCAGGTAAAATTTGTTTTACATCCATGTGTAGCTACTAGTTATAGATCACCTAATAAAAGAAAGCGAAAATTAAAGACACACTGTTTCTCAATACGGAGATGTGATATTTTTTATAGTATCAATTACTTAAATTTTGATTTGAATATTATACTAATTTTTTGGAAATTATTACTTTTTATATAAATATTATATTTTTTGAATTAAATATTAAAATTATAATTTTTTCCTTAAATATTCTAATGGCAGTTTAGATACGTTTTTTTCTAAAAAACAGAATATCATAGGGCTTTAAATTGAATAGAATATTTTTAAAAATCCAGTTGATAAACTCTTAGTCGTTTCCTTTTTTTCATTTGTGAGTCGTGAACCAAACTTTTTTTTTAAGAAAAAATTTCGAGGAGCACCATTTTTACTTTCTAGATGAGAAATTGGAAGTAAGGTGCTTTGTTTTGTCAAGTTAGAAAAGTCAAAAATTCATAAACAAATATTTGCACATACATTTACCATTTTACCCCTAAACTTTGTTTTAACTGTTTCATTGAATTCTTTGTTTCCAACAGGGGGTTCACACACCCCCACTTTTCCTCTATATATATTTCTGTCATTTCTCTTTCTTCAACAGAACTTCCAATCATAATTCCACAAATTTTTCTCCATTTCTCTCTCTAATATTTTTCTACTTTTTCATCTTTTTTTTTTTAAAAAAAAAAAAAAAAACATGCCAGAGGCTCCTTCAATAGATGATGGAAATTTTGATGAAAATAATAAAAAACTTATTCAATTCTTTGAAGACATCACTAGTAATGCTAATGATGTTCAAAAAAATGTTCTTAATGAGATACTTTCTCGTAATTCTGGTGTTGAATACTTACAAAGGCATGGCCTTATTATAAATGGCAACAATGATGACAATGAAAATTTCAAAAAAATCATGCCTATTGTTACTTATGAAGATCTCAAACCCGATATTGATCGTATCGCGGATGGTGATCGTTCACCCATCCTTTGTTCTCAACCAATTTCCGAGTTCCTAACAAGGTTAGTATATATGTACTCCATCAAATATTACTTTTGTTTTTCGTTTTATGAGTTCAACTGAATCAATTGCTTTGAACTCAGTTACTGGAAATTCTAGATTCGTCTCTATATTAAGTGTTACAAGTTGATAGTGGATATAAAGAAAGTTATCTTTTTCTATGCAATAATTGTTTTTGGGCATATTTGTATTTATTTATGTACTTGTTTTTTTTTTAATCTATAGTTCTGGCACGTCTGGGGGAGAGAGGAAATTGATGCCAACAATTGAAGAAGAGCTAGGGAGAAGGTCTTTATTGTACAGCCTTTTAATGCCAGTAATGAATAAATTTGTGCCAGATTTACAAAAAGGCAAAGGAATGTACTTTTTATTTATAAAATCAGAAGCAAAAACTCCAGGTGGTTTATTAGCTCGTCCAGTTTTAACAAGTTACTATAAAAGTTCATATTTCAAAAAAAGACCATATGATCCCTACACAAATTACACAAGCCCAAATGAAACAATTCTTTGTTTAGATTCATACCAAAGTATGTATTCTCAAATGCTTTGTGGTCTTTGTCAAAACACTCAAGTTCTACGAGTTGGTGCGGTTTTTGCTTCAGGTTTTATCCGTGCTATTCGTTTCCTTGAAAAGCACTGGCCTATACTTTGTCGGGATATAAAAACTGGAACGTTGAATCCACAAATAAATGACCCTATGGTACGCGAATCCGTGATGAAAATACTCAAACCGGATCCGGACCTTGCTGAATTTATTGAAATGGAATGTAGTAAAGAGTCATGGAAAGGGATTATTCCAAGATTATGGCCTAATACAAAATACGTCGATGTAATTGTTACTGGGACTATGTCACAATATATTCCAACTCTTAAATACTATGGTAATGATCTACCACTTGTTTGTACCATGTACGCTTCTTCTGAGTGTTACTTTGGTATAAATCTTGATCCTCTTTGTGAACCTAGTGAAGTTGCTTATACTCTCATACCTACCATGGGATTTTTCGAGTTCTTGCCCGTTGCTCGTGATGATCAAGGGCCACAAAAATCTAACAAGTATGACAAAGATAATTTGGTTGATCTTGTTGATGTCAAACTTGGACATGAGTACGAGCTCGTGGTCACCACTTATGCAGGTAAATTACTCTGAATCGTGTTACATAAAATAAGTTGTGATAGTATACTAGCAATTATAACCAAATTTAGTGTTTTCGTACTTTTCTTAGCCAATATAACATATGTTATACACTGATGTTATTTTTTTTTTTCAGGATTGTATCGTTATCGTGTTGGTGACATACTTAAAGTTGCTGGATTTAAAAACAAGGCTCCTCAATTTCATTTTGTGTGTAGAAAAAATGTTGCATTAAGTATTGATTCAGACAAAACTGATGAAGTTGAGCTACACGATGCCGTTTTAAAAGCATCGACTCATCTTGTACCATTTGAAACATCATTAACAGAATATACAAGTCATGCAGACACATCGACAAATCCAGGACACTACGTTTTGTACTGGGAAATCAACAATGATGAATCCGATGAAACATTAATCCCGACATCAGTGTTTGAAGATTGTTGTCTAACGATTGAAGAATCGTTAAACAGTGTCTATCGACAGTGTCGCGTTTCGGATAAATCGATTGGTCCCCTTGAAATAAAGGTAGTTGAGAATGGCACATTTGATAAGCTTATGGATTATGCTATTAGCAATGGTGCTTCTATTAATCAGTACAAAGCTCCACGGTGTGTTAACTATGCTCCAATTATTGAGTTATTGAATTCGAGAGTTGTTTCGAGTTATTTTAGCCCGAAATGTCCTAAATGGGTTCCAGGTCAGAAGCAATGGTTATCAAGCTAAGAGAATTCATCATATACGAGAATCTGGTTGAATTGTTATGACGAATTCAGAGGTTCAATTTCTACTGGATATACGTAAGTCAATAGGACCCTCCAATAATGCACAGGATTAAACTTAATTAGAAGTACTGTTTTTTTTTACTTTTTTAATTTTATTGTATGTGTGTTTTTCATGTACATAATTTAAGTTATGTTTTATTTTTCCGTTTACTTGGTAGCACTAAATTCCAACAATAAGCAACATGGGGATTGGATTTATTGGAATTCCCATCCAATTACAAAAATGTCTCACTTTAACTTGCTAATTATTATTTCTGTCGGTACATATAATATATTATATGATATTTTTATTTATTTTTATATTTAATTTAAACTAGAGAAATTTATACATAATTAAGAAGATTATTTGATCCACCTAAATTTACCTGATTTTAGATAATAATTTTTACATAATCAAGAAATTAATCATATTAAATAAGTAGTATACTCCTTTCGTTCCTTTTTAGTTGTCATGTTGAACTTTTCGAAAGTCAATTTGACTAATTTTCAAATTTAAATTAAATTACATTAATTTGATATTTTAAACTAGAAATTTAGATATTTAAAAACTATACAATGTGTACTACAAATTGTAACGTTTTTCATATCAATATGATGAAAAAATACATCATAAAATATTAGTTATTTGACTCTAAAAAAGAAAATCATAATAACTAAAAAGGAACAGAGGAAGTAATATTTAATTAAAAAAGAATAATGTAGTGTAAATATATATATATATATATATATATNAGCTTTTCAAAAATCAATTTGACTAATTTTCAAAGTTAAATTAAATTATATTAATTTGATATTTTAAACTAGAAATTTAGATATTCAAAAACTATACAAAACGTACTACAAATTGCAACTTTTTGCATATCAATATGATAAAAAAATACATCATAAAATATTAGTTATTTGACTCTAAAAAAAGAAAATCATAATAATTAAAAAGGAACGGAGGAAATAATATTTAATTAAAAAAGAATAGTGTTGTGTAAATATATATATATATTTTTTTGATTTCCTACCCGGTGTCCGGAGCCCACATTAAAGCTCCAACTAACCCCGAATCATGCACACAAACCTTATTCGAGGGTGGCGCTCCCAACAAAAAAAATCCATACCCAGTATGAGTGCATCTAAGAGATGTGCCAAAACTAAAAGCACCATATAATACAGATCGGAGTGAGTATAGAATATATTAGCGTCACATGGCAATCATGTGACTTGGAATTGAAGAAAAATATGTAGGTAATATTATACGAATTAGAAAATTCAAATTGATTCTTATTCGATTGATCAATTTATTTTTTTACTACATATATAAAGAGGAACATCTATGAAATAAAATTTATTGTAGGACTTAGATTTAGATTTAGGATTATTTGTAATTTAAAGCATGTGCAACCATAATTGTTGCTGCATACATGTTACCCTTTCGACTGAATTAATACCCTACTAATACCTTAAATTAGTTGTCCAGTCATGCTGCCGTCCCTATGATTTTGTCGGTCTTCCGTTGATCTTTTTTTGTCTATGTTGACTCGATCAAAAGAGCATTTTACTTTTTAATGTGAAAAATTTTAATGTGTTTTTTTTCTTCATCTTAATGACGTTTGAAACCTTCAATTTTCGACAAAAATATAGTTCAAGAGTTGAGAATTGCTATGAGGTCCAACATATATCGAAAATAATAAATTGAGATGGATCTGACCAGAGGCGGATCCACATGTATAAAATTCAGAAAAAATCACGTATATCTTTCTTGAGAAACTGTTAGAAACTAAATATAATAAATAGTGCCCATGAAAAGCATAGGATCACACTTGGTCCTGGCTAGTGCATCCCCCCTCGCGACCTTGGTTTGAGCCCAGTCAAAACCACATTTTATTGTTTTTATTATAAGTTTTAAATTTCAAGAGGACTGATGATATTAATGCACTCGAAGTCTTCAAATTCTGAGTTCACCTCTGGATCTAACTCTAATATATTATGTTAAGAAAATGAATTTTGGACTTAATTCAACTTTAAAAGTTACGACATGAAAAGTAAACCTACAAAAATACTTGGTACATAAGTTTGGCAAAAGTTTGAAAAAATAGGTAAGTTGGATTTATTTTAATAAATATGGCAATTATCTTAGGTTTTGAATCGTGATTAACGGATTCAGTGAGCTGTGTCCATCATTTGATCAAGTTTAGGATACTAACAAAATACAAACTACGAAATTAAAATAACAATATGCTACAATTATCCATGGACCAGCATTACTTTATTTCAATATGAGGCAATAAGGACAAAGACCCTTTATTTTCAAATTAGGATTATTTCCTTTGACATTAATATGGTTGAAACTTTATCTATTCCCCCAAGGTTGAAAGAAAACAGAAAACAAAAAGTATCAATGTGGAGAATTGACTTTTTAGATCAATTATGATCTTTATTTTTAGTTCTAACGATTTTTTTTATGAGGGATCTTTATGTTTACATATAATAGGATATTATATTTTTCTTTTCAGTTTTGTAAATAATCAAGAGATCTTAATTCCTGGTATTAGATGTGAGTTATAGAAATTAGTAAGCATTATATAAGCTATAATACATATAGATTATGCCCTAGATTCTGTTCCCACATGTTATTAACAAAACAAAGTCTATGCATACACATAAGATCTTGGCCCACCTTTATATGTAGTTTATATACATAAGCTTTCTTGACTATCTTTTCAAGAGTACGTACATTTTACCCATTCAAGTTACTAACTACTTACTATAAGATAATTATACGCAATTAATCTATATGATAACTATTACTTATATATATTTGTGTCCCAATATAGTTTTTATTTTTAGTCGATCTCAAAAGAATACTTTCTTATACTATGTTAGTAGTCATATTTCGCTTTTCGAGAGTTATAATATGTAAACTTGTATTATTCATCCTATACTTTTTATATATCTAAACTTCAAATATAAAATATTAAGTTGCTTTAATACAATTTAGCTTAAAAATGAGTTAAATTGACTCTTTGAAGACAAACATGACAAATAATTTGGGAAGATGGATATATCTTCTTCTTCTTTTTTAATAGTTAGTAATAATTTGACTTTAAACATTATTTTTACCTTTAATATATAATGAATTACAACTAAAATAAATTGTATGGTTTGTTACGTTTTACCCCACAAGTTTCATAGGTTTCTTTCATAATTCTTTTGTCTAGTCAAATACAATTAAACTAATTTTCTATCACATATTAAACTACATTATTAGTATAAATAAATTTATATTGTCAGTGTATATTACTATATAACTTAAAATCTCAAATGTGGACTTCTTTTAGCATTTGACATTGAAATTTAGTTATCACCTTTAAGTTTGCTTGAGCAACTTTTCATCTACTTTTATGGAAAAAAATATTGTCTTCTTACTCCAAAAAGATATGCCTAAATACACTTATATTATAATTCAGTCTTGATCCAAAGTCTCACTTCTTTTCATGCGCCAAATAGGAGTACTCTAAAGCAATAATGCATCTTAAAGCAAAGTGTCACACTATACTTAAAATATATAATTTTGAATAATGTAACTAGTCATCACCTAATAATATATTTCTTAATAAGGACTTCGTTGAATTTGTAGGAATTCTTAGTGTATAATAATTGGTTTTGTACTTTTACCTTTTCTTCACGAGATGGAAAACAAGACTTATGTCCATTTTAAATCATCTTTAGAGGATGGTTGATGTGATTGATCACTATAATAATTGAACTCCTAGAGATTAAAAAAAAATAGTGGAATGAAGGTAATTGGATTAAGTAGAATCCTAAGTCCACAAAGCTAATAATAGTTATAATATATTTTTATCTACATTTTGGAAAATATTCAGCATCTATTATTATGTGACGTTGGAGATAATAATTGTGCTTCCAAGAGAAAGTCCAATCAACATAGGATAATACTAGTATATATACTTTATCCATCTATAAATAAGAGGAAAATTATTTTTTAAATTAGTTGAGGTTACCATCTGAGCTAGTCTTGATAGACAGAGTCAAGTGATACTCCATATTATGGAATGATTGAGAGTAGTTGAGATGCATGTAAGGTGGTTCAGACACCTAATGAAGAAGAAGAAACTACTATTTAAGCATTTTGCTAGTCCCATTAATTCCAACTATTAATTACAACTTGAATTAAATGAATCTAATTATCTACATGTCAACGATAAAAATTGTTGCCGAAGTAGAAGTGGTAAAATCAACAATTGGAATATGATTCGTCCTATTCGTTGAATTTAGTCCGGCTAAAGGTTTATTTATTTTTATTAGTTTGGCTCATATTGGTTTGCTCAAATTTTACTTAAATTGTCTCTTCGAAATCTTGTTAAAATACTTTATTTATTAGTATTAAAAGAACAAATACAGAATTTAAAATTTCATAATATTTGAGCGAATTGAATTATGACTTATAATTTAAGCTATGTTGACCCAATTTAACTCGGTCCAAGTAACTATTAGACAAGGTTATAATGACCAATTTATTCACTCAACCTATTTTAACTTGTCCAATCCAAATCAGTCTATTAACAAGAATGACTTTGGAGGTGGTTGATCTTGAACTTTTGAACTCACTAACCTCATAGATAAAACTCAATTTGTTATTTTGAACTTGAAGATTTTCTTATGGAGTAAGCGAAAGTCAAATGTTCAAAATCACCTATTTTCAAGATCATTGCTTATAATTTCCTGACATAGGAAAATTAGTAAAACCAAACAACTATATATAGTGAATTCAAATGATAATGGGAAAATTCACCATCTTTGCCCTAACATGGATATAGACCGGCAGGAAGTGTAGGAAATTAATGACAAGAAGACTTGAACAAAATTAATTAACTTATTATATTCAACAATATACTTCACTTTCAATCTTTTCACTCTTTGGTAGCTAAAATGGATCTAATTAAAAAGAAGAAAAAAAGAACATGTGGACCTTATAAAGTTTTTCTTTATTTTGTATTTTTTCTCTCTGGAAATGACATGTTGCACGTTCCACCTAAATTGGTCCATTTATTTACTTGAACTATTTTGACCTGCTTAATTATTCCATGAAAATGATTTTTAAAATTATGAATCATTTTTGTCTATTTAATATATTATATATAGTCATAATAAACAAGAAAATAAAATTTGTTTGTTTTGTTTGAAATTAAATGAATAAATAAAATTTGGTATATACAAGTTATTTTATGATTTATTGTTTAGTTCATCTCGACCATGCCTATTTCAACTCAAGTATTTTGATATCTTTTTCTTTACCTTCAAAGAGTTAGAGCCTCTTCTCTTATCCTATTTAATTTCCTTTTCGATTGTCTGCATCAGACGGAAGGCGATCTCAAACATCTTTGTTCATTTGTTATTGAAGGGTGCAACATAATATATATAATTGAAAAATGACTCACTCAAATTCAGCTCAAACCTTTTTTTTTGACACCCTAAGCTTAGGAAAATGAAACCAAATAGTGTTCTAAAACTTGGGCATTAGCTTTCACATGAGAAATGATCACCATATTTGCACAAAAAGCCATTATAGACCGGGAGAAATTAAAGGAAATTAATGACAAGAAGACTTGTACAAATTGGCTAAACCTTTGACAAAACTAATTCATTTGTTATATTCAACAGCATATATACTTCGTTTTCAATCTCTTCACTCTTTGCTAGCTAAAATTGATAATAAAAACAAATGAACATAAAGCAGAATCGTGTACTAAAGTTTCCGCTATGCACGGAGTTCAGAAAATGATCGATTACAAAGGCCTATTGTACTACACATCTGTACTTTGTATCTTTGTAAAAGACTATTTATACATCTCAAACTAAATGACAATAACTTTACCAATTACATCAAGGTTGTAAAAAACCAATCGACATGTCTCATTGTACAGACGAGAAGAAGTAATACAACCAAAATGAACATAATGCACAATTCAGTGTATTAAGTTTTCACTATGCACATAGTTCGTAGAAGGATCAAATCACAAGAGTCTTTGTGTGTAACTATATCTTGCATTACGGCAAGAGTCTGTTTCTTGAGTTCAAAGTTCAAATATGTAACCTACTAATCAAATGATACTAGTTATACCAAGATATTTAGCTCGATAAAAAAAAAAAAAAAACAAATCGACATGTGGACCATAAAAATGGATATGAAAAGTATTGAACATATGTAATTGACTCTTTATCTTTTGTATTTTTTTGTTTGTTAGAAATGACTTGTTGCACGCTTTCATTAAATAGGCACAAACACTTATCCATAAATGCATGAAGCCAAAAAATGTACAACTGTTTTCATGCACGTAATGTCCACCTAAAAATGAGACAACTTCCTTAGTTTCTTCTCAATTGTCTTTGCTAATTGCTATATGACAAATTGACCTCACTCTTGTCTTGTCAAATATATATGTTTTATTTATTTTATAGTCCCTCTCCATCCTGTGGATTTATTGCAACAGCTAGCTGTAACCACACATTCATATTTTTCTTATACTTTTTTGTCTTATCTTTAAATAAAATTTCAATATCATGAGTAGTTTAATTATTGCATTTTCTTTTGATTTTTCCTAATCTGTATATTGACCAAGTATTATTAGTTGTATGAATAGTGGATAATTGAAATATGATCATGAATTCATTGGTTTGATCTCTAGTCTCAACTTTTTTGAGACTAATTGTTTTTTTATATGGTTTTTCTTGTTTTTGAAGTTCAGTTAAGTTCAAGATTCATTTTTTTAGGAATAATTATCTAACTAGAAAAACGTATACATTATATTTATCAAACATAAAATAATTTAGAAAAATTATCAAATATAATCAGAGTTTCTGAAATTCACCTTGTATCAGGCAAATACTAACAATTTATGAAATTAGCATTATATTAGTGATACAGCAGTTTCTGAAATTCTCTATATATGAATTATCAGTGATATAGAGCGAATTTTAGAAACTGTCATATCACTAAATCATTATTGATGTTTGCTGGTACTCATGGGTTAGCAAAGTTAGCCCAATTAAAATTTGGCCCACCCAATCCAGCTCTTTAAGAATTGGGCTCGTTTGGACAAAATATGTAGCCCAACACCTTTTGATAAAAACTTTTTTTTTTTTTTGTTTGATATAACATGAGAAAATTTTAGAATAGTAAACATAATAGACATAATAAGGCTCTAAGCAATAGTTTTGATAATTGCGCTCCATAGCTATAGTTATGTTTGCTATGGAGGTTGTGGTTTGTATATTTCTCTTGTCAATATACAAATAGGGTAAGTATATACAAATTCTGTATTTATATATTTAGGAAATTTTCAGAACTCCGTTTGAATATTTCGCTTGCCAATATATAAACAGGGTAATTTATTATGATTTTTTCATAAATCATATACAAATAGTTAGGGTAAGTATATACAAATTTCTGAATTTATACAATGAGGAACCAAATTATACAAATTCTGAATATAAATTAAGTGAATTATACAAATCAGGCGAATAACAATTTTCTTAAACTATAGCTATAGTACCTAATATAGGTTAAATGTTTGCTATTATGCATAATTTTCCCGTATAAAACATAAATAGCATTATGAGGAAAGAGTATTTTTTTTTTGGTAATTATAACATATCATAAGAAAACTAAGAAAGATGAATGAGTTAAGCTATGATTAGTTATTTACTTCATCTTGGCTTAACCTAATTAATGTGTGGGTAGTATTGGGTAGTGACTTGATTTAGTCTATTTTAAATAACTCAAATTCAATCTAAATGTCCATTTGTTATCTTAGATACCTCCAACTCACAGCTACAAATGATAATTAAGGTACATCTTGGGAGCATTTTTGACTAATCAAGTAATTAGGCTTAATACATTATTTATCTCCTGAGCTTGTTGGCATAACCACTACTTCTTGGAAATTGCATTATACGCGCCAACTAAAGTATGACACGTGTCAAAAATAAAGAAGAAAATAATTAATTTACATTCCAATTGAGATAATAATGTATATTAAGTCATGACTATGAAGTTCCAAAATTGCAACCATAAGTCCATAAATATGGATATAATTCTACTTTAAAATTGCAACCATACATATCTCTAAGTTTACTTGAACACAATCTTAGCATTACAAGATGCTTTGGAAAACCCCATTATTTGTGATTTGATTTTTTCTCTATGAAGTGAGTCTCTTGATTTGGAAAGCTCAGCTACACACAAGAACATTTCTTGCAATACTTTTCCATGCTTCAACAAAAACTTCACTAAACTAACATCACTTTCACACTCTGAGAATCCATGAATCTTCACTACTTTAAGATGTTGAAGGAAAGAATTCATAGCATTACTTTGTGACTCCCAAAATCTTTCTTCACCAGAGTTTGACAATTGCCATAGGTCCCTATTCCATTTCTGAAAAATTTAAAGACAAGAAAAATGTGTCATGAGGCTAAAGAAACATCAATCTAATGAGAAATATATATTGACAGTGTAAATGGGTGAAATTTAACCTATAGTTTCGAGCATGACACTAGTTATCTCCAATCTAAGAAGTTGACACACATTCACTTAATCAATCAGTCCAAATAGAAATGAGCTTAACTTATATACACAAATATGGAGTCATAATTTTTTCACACTATCCATGAACTTTAATTTGTCATACTTAGTTGCAGTTTGTATCATTATCGAGAATTTTTTATTGAATCAATGAAAAAATAAAAAATATTCAATGTTTATTCCAAGTAATTCAATGAGAATCTTTTTTCTGTCATGCATTTTCCCAGTGAGTTGGTTGGGTGAAAATGAGGTGGGAACAAATGTTTTACTTATAACAAAATTTTCTATTGATTCGTGATAGGAAAAAAACGTCTACTATTTCTAAAAGGGTGTTTTATGTTTTTAACAATGTAGTTTATAAATTCCATAAGATCATAGATATTTATTGAGATAATTTTCTTCGTGTGATTTATAGGTTTATGTACCTCGTTACTCATATCGTATATACTCTTTTGCACCAACAATTAATATTCATAATTAAGATGGATTTTTTGCTGAATGAAAAATTCTTACCCTTCTTTGGATGTTGTGTTCATTTGTAATCTTGAGAATTAGTGTATTTGTTGCTGGAGAACTCCTAAACAGATTTGCTAATCCTGGAATGTTGTGTTTGTGGAACCCTGTGTGCAACTCTAATGATCTTAGTTTACTAAAAGGACGCAGAGAAATTCCTGCCAAGTGATTATTCTTCGATAGAATCTGTAACAAAAAATAGAGAGCTATAGAAATCAATTTTGAAGTCTACAATGATATAATAACGGAAAAATCATGAGAGATCAGAATTTAAATCATGTAGAAAGCAAAACGAGGCACAACGTAAATGTAACAATAATTTGGTCCAATAATCAATAAATATTTATAGGATAAATGACTAACAAAATATTGAGGAGATCAAAATTCAAATCATGGTAGAGAGCAAAATGTGTCCTAATGTAAATGTAACAACAACAATTTGGTCGAATAATCAATAAATATTTATTGGATTATGCCTACCAAAATAAGGAGATCATGGGAGATCAGAATTCAAATCACGATAGAGAGCAAAACGAGGCCTAGTGTAAATGTAACAACAACAACTTGGTCCAATAATCAATATATATTTACAAGAGAATGTCTAGTGATCAATCAACAGAACTAAAAACATATGAAAAATCAAGACTCAAATCTGAATAGCTTAAGTCTTGATGGCCGAGTTACTCAATTCCGTTGACAAACACCAAGTTATGAGACAACATTAAATGCCACACATATAGCTAGATCCATAGAAGAGGCCAAAATTAAATGTCACACCTCAAATAAAACATAAAACTTGGTAAATGAATAAAAAAATACCTCAACACTTTGATTTTCAAGAACTAAAGAATGTGAATGAGAGAGGCCAGACAAGAAATCATTGACACTTCGAAGCTTCATTGCACCAAGATCCTCAAGAAGAACAAAAAACCCAACAAAAGCCTCAATCAAACAAGTTAAATTCTCCAAACAACTTTGATCCGTTATAGTATTATTCGACCAAACAATACTTTTTAGCCTCGGACCAACAATCTTAACCTCAGTACCACTAGAATACGAATCGAAGCAGCTGTTGACACTCAATTTCTCCAATTTCGAACACGTTATATCTAAATTCTCCAATTGAAAACAATTTTCAAGAATTAAATCCTCTAGTACACGACAACTTACATGTAAGTAAGTTAACCCCGTACAACCATCAAGACTCAATTTCTTAAGCAACGGGAAAGATGTCTCCGTGAATAAATCATGTAACGAAGGTTGTTCGTACATAATAAGACACGAAAGTGACAATGTGAACAAATTTTTGAACCCATTTTTCATAATTGATGAAGGAGGTAACCTAAATCCTGGATATTTTGACTTTAATTTAAAAACTCTTAAAGAGTCACTATTTATAGCACTTCTTGGGAAATTGAAATAATCATTAGTGGCTACTTCAACGTCAAGTTCTTGTACATTGTGCTTAACAGCGCCACGAATCAGGGCGTTTAGATGTGAAAAACTCAAATTTGCACGAAAACGGAGGACCCTGATCCCTGAATTTTTTTTGCGAAAAGATAACACTTGATCTATGAAATCAGCACCTCCAGCACTAGTACAATTTGCGTGGAATTTTTTGTAAACGTTTGAGCTGACTTTTGAGATTGAGTTATTATAACCTGATGATGATGTTGATGTTGATGGGACATTGATTGTTGTAAAATCGAGATCTGGGAAAGTGTGCCACATGTGCTTCCATCGCTTAGAAAGTACGCTAAGTTTGGCGATGGATTTGATTGGAAGGAAGAAAAGAATTTGGTGAATGACCGCATCAGGAAGATCACTGATGCGGTCTTCACCACATGAAAAACTCGCGTAGATTTCATCAAGAAGCCTTTTTTTCTTAACGGATCTTGTTTCCATTAGAATGATTTTTTTGTTCTTCATCTAAAATGTCACATTGGATGACCCTTTTTCTTCTCTAATTTAGATGAAATGAAAGAGTGTGTTCTTAGGGTTAGTTAAGAGTTTGAAAGTTTCAAAAGAGTGAAAAAAGAAAGAAAAAAATTTCTAAAAAGAGTGAAATACTACTATACTTAGTGCGGGAAGGACGCTAGAGTTTGTTTCAATTCAAAAACATTTTGATTTATAAGGTGTATAAGATAATAAAAATAGTATAGTGTTACTAAATTTTAGTATAACGTTTGGTTGTAAATTTATGTCTGGTATACATAATAAATCATGACATTAATAATATGAGATACTATTCATATTTTAATACATTATATTCGATATTATTGGATCTAATGTCGATATAGACTTTAGAGACATTTACAAAGAGTGTTAACTGTTAATGCATGACAATTAAGCTATTACCGTTAATTAACCGTGCAAAAAGTAAAAAAAATAGGAAAATAAAAAGGTTCTACTTTTTTCACCACAGACAGCTTATGCATTTTAAATGAATTTAAATAGACGTTCCTATTTTGGATGAAAATAATTGAAGAAAATACACCGTTATGATCATTTCATTAAACTCGGAGAGATTTCAGATTTAAAAGGCATATTTTTCTCATATGATATCCAATCTTTATTCTTTAAGATGAATTAAATTAATAATAATATATATTGAAACTGAAAAATAAAATAAAATTACACTATTAGTTCAATGTAACCAGCTACAATAAGATATTTTTTTCAAGTTATCATATCTTGCAATTGCAATGAACATTTATTTTCGTTATAATTAAATCAACTTAACCTGATGATGTAAAAATCTATACACCAATAATGTGTACAAAATTTAAAACTGACCTTTTAAGGTTTTGACACCGCATTAATGAATAAAATTTCAAAAGAATGAACACATAATTTCTTACTGTATCATTTGTGCAAAAAAAAATAATACGAAGGATAGTGGTTTCTATATTTGTGTTTTTTTATGGTCTCATGCTTTTGTGGGTGCTTCTTGTGATGAAATATCTATGGCATTTTGATGATTTTTTTTTATAGCAACTTGACAAAATAAGTACAATTCAATCCATTGTATTGTATCACCAACGTGAAAAAAAAAGGAGGGATTATGACTCATAAGTTGAGCCAAAATGAATATTTTAAACTATGTGTCTAGATTTAAAGCCGTCAAAATGGGTTTAGTCCATGAAATTGGCCCATCCCAGTCCGTTATTGGGTAGGGTTGGAATAGGATTTTTCAAGCCTATTTAAAATTAGATTTTATAAGTCCAGCCCAACCATATAACTCCTTGGTTCTTGAGGCTTGATCGGAGCCAGGTCGGGGTCGGCTCATGAGCCAAAACTATTTATTTAAGGGTTACTTACAAAAATTTCACTAGTGTATGAGCTAATTACTTAGATGCATGCTATGTTCTAATAGTACGAATCTTATCAGATTTTGATGTGTCCAATTACATGTATCTCGAAATACATGAACTCAAAATTAGGTGTAATTTGTTCTAAATACATTATATCCAAATGGATTCGCATGTATCTAGGATTCATTGACAAATCTCACGTCCTTGCCTCCCTCCATCTCGCTCGCATATCTGGGATGCATCACACTGGATACATGTATCTCGCATATCTATTATCCTAGATACATGTTAATCACACTAGATGTTTTGCTAGTGTTATTGAAACAATACCATTGTTTGACATAATTGATTTGAAAATTTTCTCATTTTCTTAATGTCATAGAATTTTAAATTTGAAAAAAAAAAAAGGGTTGGCCCACCCCAGCCCGCGACCCTTCTAGGATTGGGTTGGATTGAGCATTTTCAAGCCCTTCCTAATGAAGGGTCGACCTGCCTTATCCCATTAATTTTTTAAGCCCGCAAAACTTAGACCGGGTGGGGCAGAACTGCCCTTTTTGACAACTCTATATCTAGTCATGTTATAGAAGTTGAAATGGAGATACGACTTTAATATGATCTGATTAAAAGTGCATTTAAGCATATTCTAATTGGGCCTATGATTAGAGCTTTATGATTGGGCAGGCGTCTCAAAAGTACGCTGTTATAGCTTCTTCGCGATTGATCGTGTCAAATCGTTTTATAGTCAAGAAAATCTTATAATGTGATTATAAATAATTTCATCAAGGGTAAAAAGAAAATTTTAAAGTTAATTTATATTTAATTATAAAAAGATAATATTCTTATTAAAACACACTAAAAAGAATAAATATGACACATAAATAGGATATATGAAGTATGTCTTTTGATCCTTAGGAGTTAGGACCAAATTTTTTGCTGCGACACAAGGTTTTATCCTTCATTTTTTCTATCACGTTTCTAATTGTGGTCACATGAACTATCACAGAAAATCTTAGTATCTCATTTAATTGATTATGATTTCTCACCTATAATCCCCTTCTACTACTTTATTATTATTTTTATTTTTAAAAAAAGACCGCATAAATTATCATTAACCTTCTCTTAATTGTCTCTACTCTTATAAAATAGGATTTCCAATCTTTTACAATTTTAATATTTGAAGCTAAATGCATTTCCTAAAATTAACCATTTCATAGTATATTAAGGATAATAATTTTGAGTTAAATAAGTTGATAACTTTTAAAAGAGATATATTCACATATTTTCTATAAACTCGACAACAGTAAGATCTACTGACTGTTTTTTTTATAAAAAAAAACTTGAATTTTTATAAAGAAATGAGATTTCTTGGTCGTTTATAAATTAAAAAAATAAAAAAAATTCCTTATTAAATCTCGTAAGTACAAAAATGAAGATATCTCATCTTCCCAAACTCTAGTAATAGGAGTCTCTTCAGATAAATACTAATCCAACTATGAATATGTTTAATTTATATCTTATATTACCACGTGATTAATACATTTTGCTCAATATTATTATTTTAGTTGATGTAGAAAAAAGTTGTGAAAGCTCACAGCCCTAGCTGCACAGTTGTGTTTGAACATAATCTGCCCACTTTGTGACGTTAAATAGAGTATTATATTTGAAACACACATTAAATTAGTATTTAAATATTTCGTTTTAAGTTCAATTTTTAGAGAACACATAAATTAGTATTTTTATGTGTTCATAATGCTGAAATTCAGTATTTACAGGTTCATCAATTTGTAACTGTGAAAAAAGTTGATATTCACACACAAAGAGACATAATTTCACTTCAAATTAACGCATCTTTATTCTTTACATAACAAGTCGATGGCCCGAACAAGGTCGGCTAAGATCAGTAACAGATTAGCTTGGAACGCTCTACGAGGCTAGATCAAACACCTTTTTTCAGGTCGGGAGACCATAACCCAGGGGCGGACTCACATCTATCTATATATAAAAGAAGAGGAAAAAACGATACGTGTCAGCACCACAATTATTCTTGAATTTTATTATTTTTAGTTATTTTAAATAATAAATTCAAATTCAATAACTTAATTGTCTTTAGTTAATTTAAATAATAAATTCCATTTTAATAAATCTATCTATATATAAAAGAAGAGGAAAAAAGGACACGTGTCAGCACCACAATTATTCTTGAATTTTATTATTTTTAGTTATTTTAAATAATAAATTCAAATTCAATAACTTAATTGTCTTTAGTTAATTTAAATAATAAATTCCATTTTAATAAATCTATCTATATATAAAAGAAGAGGAAAAAAGGACACGTGTCAGCACCACAATTATTCTTGAATTTTATTATTTTTAGTTATTTTAAATAATAAATTCAAATTCAATAACTTAATTGTCTTTAGTTAATTTAAATAATAAATTCCATTTCAATAAAATAAAATTTTAAGCGGTTTCCATTAAAAAATAAACAATTTAAACGGTTACCATTACAAAAAATGAAAAAAACTTATTGTAAAAAATTAAACGGTGGATTAGTTGAAATGGGGTAGTTTTTTTTTTCCTTTCTTTGTAATTTTTTTTTAAAATTCTATCCATATAATATGTCTTATTATTATTAAAAGAAAGAAAATACTTCCAATTCAAAAAAAAAAAAAAAGGATATCACGTCCTTTAAAAAAAGAAATCTCAAAATTAGCCACAAAAAAATCTAAATAATTAATTTAAAATTTAAATTTCAAATAATAACTAACCTTATCCCTTAAAAGAATCTCAACTTCCTAACTCACATCTTTGAAGAAAATTATTAATCTTAATAACATCATTCACATCTTTTTAAATCTAACTCTTCATAAACGAATCCAAACATTTGTAAAACAAATATTACATTCAAACAAAAAACAAATTACATTCACATGAGATCACAAAAGTAAATGAGGAAAAGTATAGTAGTGTTGTGTGTGTATATATGTCATTTTTCTTAATTGTTTGATTTGAAATTATGTTGTTATAATTTACGGAGAAGGACCACCATGCTCTCCAATGCAACAAAGAAGAAGAAGAAATCAACGATAGATAAATGGAGGAATTCTGAAGAATTTCATATCAATGGATCATGTATGTCAATTACTAAACAAATTTGGTTGGCATTCCTTACTTATGTTATTTTCATATTCTTTTAACGATTTCGATAAGTGTTTCATTTTATTGGAATAAAATCAATATATATGAGAATGATGATGAATACATATCATCATAACTATCATATTCTTCGTTCACAAATTACATTTTTGTTAATTTTTGTTAATTTATATGCAAAGTAGTATTCCTTAGCGTGATCATTTTGATTATTAGTATGATCATTTGACAACTGATTATTCTTTAGTTAAATCATTTCGAGTATTAACATTTAATTTACTTGCACAATATCCTCCTCTCTTTTAAATAACTACACATAATTGCACATGTAACTAAAGTTTATGCTATTTTTTACTCTTATTTTTATCATAATTAAAATATCCATATTTATTGATTGACATCTATTTAATTATTTTAAAAAATAATAAAGAAGCCAATGAAAATAGTATTACTCCACTACATACTATTTTTTCATTCAAAATCAAAATATTTAGAGTAAATGAATTCAAATGAAAATAAAAAATACAATAAACTTAAAGATAATCTAAATGTAAAGTATATACTTATTAATATAAAATTTCAAGATAATATGCATTATTTAAAATAGAAAGAAAAAAACCTGTCAATTAGAAAAAAGAAGATAAAACTTACGTCCTTAAAAGGGTCAAAATAGCACATGTAACTAAAGTTTATGTTATTTTGGACTCTTATTTTTATCATAATTAAAATATCTATCTTTATTGATTGACATCTATTTAATTATTTTCAAAAATAATAAAGAAGCCAATGAAAATAAAAATAAAAACTATACATTAATATGACTCCATTACATACTACTTTCTCATTCAAAATCAAAATATTTAGAGTAAATGTATTCAAATGAAAAATGAAAAATACAATAAACTTAAATATAACATAAATGTAAAGTATATACTTACTAATAAAAATATTTCAAGATAATATGCATTATTTAAAATAGAAAAAAAAAACTGCCAATTAAAAAAAAAGGATAAAACTTACGTTCTTAAAAAAAGGTTAAAATGAGCCATGATCAACTACCTAAATTTAAATTTCAAAAAAAAAAACTAACCTTATCCTTAAAAATCATCTAAACCTTATAAGGCACGTCTTTAAAAAAAAATACTACTCCTAACTTCATCATTTCTATCTTCTTAAAATCAACTATTCAAAATACGATTTCAAACATGTTTTAAGAAAAAATAACATCCAAACAAAAATAAGATTCAAACAAAAATATGATTGCACTCACTAAGATTATAAAAGAAGAATTACTATCTGAATTGTTTGTGCTGCAATTATTTTTTACGATTGAAGGGATCACCTCTCCAATGCAAGGAGGAAGAAAAAGAAACTGGTGATAGAGATATAGAGAACTTCAGAAGAATTTCATGTCAGTGAATCAAGTACATCATCTTTTAATATTTTAAGTGCATGAATTACTAATATGATAATTGTATTGTTCATATGCTATTTTTTTAAAATAATCTAGCCATTTTCTATTCATCTTTAAAACAAATATTGAAATGATCCTTTTTATATGATTTATTAGTTCTTTTGGTATTTAAATTTAGGTTGAAGTTCCTAACTTATTTTGTTTTTGTATTAATATTTTTGATGATTGCAATAACTATTTCATTTTGTAAGTATAAAACAAATATGAATAGTGACAAAGATGGTGAAAATCTCGAGAAGATTCAGAAATGGAGATGTCGACATACCTTAGGTAATTATTTTCATTAAATTTTTATTGTAACTTTAATTGTTTTTTTGGGGAAAAATCTTATGGTGTGTAACTTTATCATTTTTCATCCTTGATTATTTGGACAAGCACTATGATAGTGGTCAAAAAGCCAAAGTGTGAAGCAACAAAATCGACATGAAATTTGTTATTGAAGTCAATATTCTAATACAAGAATCTGGTAAGTTTATGTAGTTACCATTATAATATATATATTTGTGCACGTCTAATTTAATATTATTTTCTCATCATGGACAACATTCTTCCATTCAAAATTTACTTATAAATAAAATAATGTTATAATTATATCCCCTTTAAAACGGATCATTAAGTAGCAATATAGTTAGAATTGCACTTTGCATCAAATTTATACGGAGAGTAAATTCTATATTTAAAAAAATTGAAACTAACAAACATATAAAAAGATAACTACCTACACGTCACATTTTTTT
>NW_026036944.1:45765-47487 GCF_019186545.1 Solanum stenotomum
AGACAGCTTATGCATTTTAAATGAATTTAAATAGACGTTCCTATTTTGGATGAAAATAATTGAAGAAAATACACCGTTATGATCATTTCATTAAACTCGGAGAGATTTCAGATTTAAAAGGCATATTTTTCTCATATGATATCCAATCTTTATTCTTTAAGATGAATTAAATTAATAATAATATATATTGAAACTGAAAAATAAAATAAAATTACACTATTAGTTCAATGTAACCAGCTACAATAAGATATTTTTTTTCAAGTTATCATATCTTGCAATTGCAATGAACATTTATTTTCGTTATAATTAAATCAACTTAACCTGATGATGTAAAAATCTATACACCAATAATGTGTACAAAATTTAAACTGACCTTTTAAGGTTTTGACACCGCATTAATGAAGAAAATTTCAAAAGAATGAACACCTAATTTCTTACTGTATCATTTGTGCAAAAAAAAAATATAATACGAAGGATAGTGGTTTCTATATTTGTGTCTTTTTTATGGTCTCATGCTTTTGTGGGTGCTTCTTGTGATGAAATATATATGGCATTTTGATGATTTTTTTTTATAGCAACTTGACAAAATAAGTGCAATTCAATCCATTGTATTGTATCACCAACATGAAAAAAAAATGGAGGGATTATGACTCATAAATTGAGCCGAAATGAATATTTTAAACTGTGTCTAGTTAGAGCCGTCAAAATGAGTTTAACTCATGAAGTCGGCCCATCCCTATCCGTTATTGGGTAGGGTTGTAATATGATTTTTCAAGCCTATTTAAAATTAGGTTTTATAAGCCCGGTCCGACCATATAAGTCCTTGAGGCTTGATTGGAGCCTGGTCGGGGTCGGTCCATGAGCCAAAACTATTTATATAAGGGTAACTTACAAAAATTTCAATAGTGTATAAGCTAATTACTTAGATGCACGCTATGTTGTAATAATACAAATTTTATCAGATTTCCAAATACATGTATGTCGAGATACATGAACTCAAAATTATATGTAATTTGTTGTCACGCCCTGAGCCTACACCCTGGACGTGGCCGGCACTCGAAGACCATTGTTGGGCCCCAAGCGAACCCTTGGCCTGGCTTACTTAACTCAACAGAAGAACTCCATGCAATGCAAGGTCATAAAACAACCTAATTGATAAAAATCTGGCCAAAAAGGCAACTCGAGTCTCAAAATAGAATATTTATACATATACATAGATGAGAGACTCAATACTAACTGACTGATTGTCTATGAAGCCTCTATAATACTGAGATGGATGTTGGGACAGACCCCGCAACATCCTAATAAAACAAAACTAGGAAAAACGAAATAATAGAGTCCTCCGAAATGCAAGAAGGCTCACCACTGACTTTGGAGTGCTCAACTGGATCAACGGCGTGCTGGATGATGATCCTGGGTACCTGTGTCTGCATCATAATAAGATGCAGGCCAACTGGCATCAGTACATGGAATGTACGAGTGTGCGAGTTGGACAACTAAACAACAACATAAGCTTGAAAGGGATACAAAAGAGAACTTACCTTGGCTCTATTCAACTCATGAGTAACTGAACTCAATATAAAGCAATAAGACACATGCAATATATAAATTTTGTAAAACTATTTAAAACATGATGTCAAAAATCATATTTATAATATCATAAAAATGTCATGCTCCCTCTCAAAGTCTACTCGTGCAATGCATGAATGAAGTCCCATACCC
>NW_026036945.1:0-536 GCF_019186545.1 Solanum stenotomum
CTAGTCACTTTTAAGGTGGTGAATTCTCAAAGTTGGGATGTTTTTGGGGCCAACTTAAACCAAGTTAAGGTGTCTAGATGTGCATTTTCACAGTTGGGGTGTTCAGTTGCCAGTTGAGGCAAAGTTAAGGTGTCTTATCTATTTTATTATATGCCTATTTTGAAAAGTTAAATAAACCTTCCAGCACTTTGGCATAGTCTGCTCCATTTTCAATTGGACATTTTGAATAAGAACTTTCTTTTAGTTTCTTCTTTTGTTTCATTTCATGTAATATCATTTGAGTTTGAGATTGAGTTTTAGGTCTGTGCACAGTCAGTATACAAAGCTTTTTATGCTATCAGGTAAATGAAAAGATAAACATGGTAACTTTATAAAATTTGGATTTAGGAAAAATAAAAGACCTGTGGAGTCCTAGTTGTACTCTATCCAAATCAGTTCTTTCTTTTTATGATGGAAATCACATTACTTTCCCTTTCTAACATAAATCAAATTCTAATGTTTGCCATATTTTTCTGAACTTGTTCATCATAATCAGT
>NW_026036946.1:0-306 GCF_019186545.1 Solanum stenotomum
AGTTGATACTTAGAAAATAGAGGCAATGAAGAATTGTCATAAACTCACATCTCCAACTTATATTAGGAGTTTCTTGGGTTTGGCTGGATATTATAGAAGGTTCGAAGAGGGGTTCTCATCCATTTCATCTCATTTGACCAAGTTAACTCAAAAGACAATGAAATTTCAATGGTCTGAAGCTTGTGAGAAAAGCTTTCAAGAATTGAAAAAGAGGTTGACTACTGCCCCAGTATTGACCTTACCAGAAGGTACTATATTGTGATGCATCTAGAGTTGGTTTGGGTTGCATTTTAATGCAAAATGGCA
>NW_026036947.1:0-1402 GCF_019186545.1 Solanum stenotomum
CCCTGCTCATCCATTTTTTCAAGAGATGAAAAACTCTTTTCTGAGGTCTGTGTACTGATATCAATCTTCTGAATGGAGTCTTTACCTTTGAGTGATTTTATCTGCTCCATTAGTTTAGTGTTTTCTTGGAGTAATGCTTCTACCTTTGCATTTAATCTTTTGAAGGCCTCGGTCATGGAAGAACAATGGTCACAAAAGATTATTTTGTCGGTGTCTTTTTGGATATTGTATTGAGGGGTCTTTTGGGGATTTTGTCTGAGAGCTGGAGTGATATAGTAATTTGGACCAAGTATCCCTCTTGCATAGTCTAGTGCTTCATTAAAATCATTAAAACCTTTAAAAAGAGGAGTTTTAACTCCATTTATAGACTCTACTACCTCTATCCATGTTTGAAAAATATCATTAGTCTTACCATGTATTACCACGTAATATTTAAATTTATTCTCTCTACTTTTGTCTGTAAAATATTGACATAAAGCATTTAATGAAGCTATAAAATATTTATTGTCTTTCTTATTATATGTCATCCATAAATTGTCTACTAAGCATTTCTGAGGTTTGTCTAACACACATTCTGGCAATTGTCTAAAAGATAAATTTGAATTCGGGTAACATATTAAATTATGCTTACCGAAGTAAATACGATCCATCATATCTATTGATGATGTCTGAGGTCTAAACTTCATGTTACCTAATACAGTCTGAGCGTATGTGTCTGATGCTGAGGCTACTCCTTTGCCTTTGTCTATTGAACTGGTTGGTCTCATGCTGAAAACAAAAGTATACTTAAGTTACTTTAATATTTAATCTACTTAATTGATCCGCTAGACTATTATCTTTTCCTTTTATATATTAAAAAATAACATTTGGATATATAGATATAGTATCCATAAAATTTTGCCATCTTCTCTTGCTACTAGCTTTTTGATTTATTTTTTGATGAAATTTAACTATGGCTTCACAGTCAGTTTGTACTAATATCTCATTTTTATTTAAAATATATAACTTAAAACTATTAAGACCATATATTATTGCTAAAACTTCGGCATCTATACTGCTCATATTACCCTTTTCTTTCTATTTTCCACTTTGATAAGCACAAATTTTTTCTTCTATCTTGTCGCTGTATTTATTGGGTCTAGCTTTTAACACAGCTCCCCATCCTTGGAAACTACCATCAGTTTCAATTATTAAATAATCAATTTCTAGTGGTATACTTAATTCTGGAATATTTTTAACTTTTTCTTTAATTTGTTGGACTAATTTAATGTCTTCTATATTAAAATGTTTTTGCCCTTTGCTACCTGTTTTAGAGTATAATGGTCCTGCTAGTTTTCCTAAATCTTTAATAAAATTCCTAGCATAGTTTACTAATCCTAAAATTTTTTGTAAATCTTTTGTA
>NW_026036948.1:0-372 GCF_019186545.1 Solanum stenotomum
ATTTGAAAAGAGAGAAAATTAGCTATTATTTCTTTCAACCTCATTATTCTTCTAATTTCTTTCTTCTTTTATTTTGTCTTGATTTTTTGTATCTTTAATTAAAGTTTATATATATTTTCTTAAAAAAGAATTTAAAAAGATGATCATATTTAGTTCATTTCCTCATCAATGCTATTAATCTCATAATTAGTGTTATTTGTATTATTTTCTTAATTACTTTTTTTTCTTTCATTTAATTATTTATTTGAAGAAATTAGTTATTATAACTTTATAAGAATTACACATGTATTTTTACATAATTGATTTGTTATTTTTAAAATTTTTGGATCATTCTTCATCTTACACTTTCTATCTATATGTAATAATAAAGCT
>NW_026036949.1:0-554 GCF_019186545.1 Solanum stenotomum
GCTAGACTACCCATACTCACTGCTTTTCAACTCAAGGCGTCCGCTACCACATTCGCCTTGCCCGGATGATAGAGAATAGAGAGGTCGTAGTCCTTTAGGAGCTCAATCCAACGACGCTGCCTCGACGCATAAGCAATAACCCGGCCCTGCTGCATCAATACACAACCCAAACCAACGCCGGATGCGTCACAATAAACTGTGAAGCCTCGCCCTCAACTGGAAGAGTCAATATAGGAGCAGTGGTCAATAACTCCTTGAGCCTCAAAAAGCTCGCCTCACACTCCTCTGACCAAACAAAAGGAACATCAACACGAGTCAATCGAGTCAACGGGGCTGCAATAGTAGAAAAGCCCTCAACAAAGCGTCTGTAGTAGCCTGCTAGTCCGACGAAGCTCCGAATCTCAGTAACTGAGGTAGGCCTAGCACAATCACGAATAGCCTCAATCTTCGCCGGATCAACCCTAATACCCTCCTTGGACACCACGTGCCCCAAGAAGGCTACAGACTCAAGCCAAAACTCGCACTTCGAGAACTTGGCATAAAGCCGCTGATCT
>NW_026036950.1:0-848 GCF_019186545.1 Solanum stenotomum
TCTTTTGGTGCTTCTTACCCTTTCGGGCTTTCTTTCCACCATCCGGACGGATGTTGGTGGTGCTAGCAGCGTTTATCTCCCCTTCGGTTGCCATTCCCTTAGTATCGAACCTCGCTCTGATACCACTTTGTCACGGACTTAGAGTGATGGCTAAGTTTCCGTGTGGCCCTTGACGGTTTACTCACTAATCTTTCAAGAGTCTTGTAAACTCAAGGAAGCCTTTTAGGACTTGGATTGCTAAGAGAATGCTTAAGGAAAGTTTTGGAAAGAACAAAGAGAGCTTTTTGAAGAAGGCTTTGTATTGAGCTTTGGAAGATTGCTTACAACTTGCTTGGTTGGATGGATTCTTGGTTGGATGCCTTGCAAATTAATGTCACCAGCTATTTATACTAACTCCTAGGGACTAAAGTACAATTTTAAATTACTTTCTAAGTCCCTAAACTTATTTACACTTTGGTCCCTCCCTAGAATCTTCTACTAATTCTAGGAAATTCTAAAGCTTTCCAAGAAAATATCTAGTCCATCTTCTAGAATTCTCTACACATGCTAGAGAATTCTAAGGCATTCTTGGAAACTATCTAGGACCTTCCATTGCCTTCTAAGTTATTCTAGAGAATTCTAGGGAATTCTCTAGCCTTCTTGAATAATCTAAACGGTTCTAGAGTCTTCCGGAAACCTCTCCACAACTCTAGACCCTTCCGCCCCTACTCGGACGCAAAATTCTACTGCGAAGTGGCGGGACGTGACACTCTCCCCCACCTATTGATGCGACGACCGCGTCGCATTGCCGCTACATCGTCGTCCGAGCCTTGTGCGTGCACGACCAATAGTCCATTGACTCGATTAAG
>NW_026036951.1:0-336 GCF_019186545.1 Solanum stenotomum
AAGCAATATAAGGTCAGCCCGGGTGTCGAGCATGCTAAATTTCTATAATTCCTGCCTTAGACCTTATTTCGGGAAAGTGTTGGATTATGACAGCATGTCTCTTGATATTATTGAATATCCATATCTGGTGGTGTATATGATAATATTGATTTGAAGTATGTTTGGCCTTAGTCTAGGCTTAGACTAGTGTTGCCATAGACTTGCGAGGTTTCGGATGTCGTTGGGCAGTAGAACTTTGTCCGACGTCGTTTCGAACGATCAGCTCCTTGTAGACTGATATAGCAGACTTGGGTCTGATAGTCGGTAACCCAGCTTACTTATGTCCAGGCTTAGCTA
>NW_026036952.1:0-1173 GCF_019186545.1 Solanum stenotomum
TTTTCTTTACCCCTTTTTCTTCTTTTACCGATGCATTGACCACTGTGTTTGAACCAAGCGGAACAGAGGAGGGACTTGGAGTAATAGGGACAAAATTAGTCAACATAGGCTCTTGCAGCTCTGCTAAAAGAAACAACCAACATTAGCAAAATGAGAAGACAAACAAAAAACCTACAGGAAAGAGCTTATAAGATTCGACTTAAATAGAAAAATTAGAATATGACTCCAAGTAAGCGATCACAAATAAAGTCAATAGATCTCATATTTTACTATAGAAAGTCAAATGGAAAAAAATTAAGATTTAAGAGATACGTAGCTCATGAAGCCCATCATCACATAGACAACGGGAAAGTTACTTTAATGTTAAACCTATAAAAATCAAGATGTAGGCCTGATGTTGTAATCTTTACAATGTTACTTATTTTAAATGTTAGATATGAACAAACATAGAAACTACATATCTAACGTATTTTTACAAAAAATAAGATAGTCATTATTGGAGAACAATAAATAGTTGTGAATATGCAAAGCATCAATAAAAGGACATTGTAACACAACCCATTTTTGGAATACTATATGGGCATAATCCAAACTTATCCAGATTTTCATGTTTAATGAATGAATACAACTGTTGAATAACTATTTTGGGTACAAAAAGATTTTAGATATTGTTTTTTCTTTTCTAATATAACTACTATACATAAAATAAATTATAAGAAGACACTCTCTCTATCTAATTTTATGTAAGATTCTTGTTCTAATTTGAACTATTTCTGAAATGACCCAAAAGGTTCTTAAAAATGTGCTTCGCAAGTTACCGGAAACTTGTTTAGCTATATCAAAAATCCGTTTTGTTTTTTCGAAAATCCGACTTCATATTCTTGTTTAGGGGGTCAAATTGAGTGGGAAATGGGTCTAACCCAAATTTTAGAGCAACCGTATCAAAATCCGAAATTTCCAAGTGAAGACTTTTTCGAGGGTCTACTTTGGAGGGTCATATCTCCTAGAACACAAATAATAGGGTGGCCCATAACATATCCATGGACATCCCTTTGAGTTAGCTACTTAACGCACTTCGTTTCACCTCATTCGGAGTTCAGACAAAGAAGTTATGCCCATTTTCGTAAAATCTGTCCGGCAAAAAACGCAATTTCCAGTGAGCGTTTTTACTGT
>NW_026036953.1:0-2579 GCF_019186545.1 Solanum stenotomum
TTATAATTGAATTATGTAATACTGGATAAGTCAAATTACTGACATGCTAACTGAAAATGCAACATTAATATACTAATAATGAAACATTCTTAACTGGAGCATGTATAACTGAATAAACTGACCTAGCGAGTGTAATTCATGAACTAAAAGAATCAACACACCTAGGGTTCTGAATTTCATGCAACGAACTAAGCAACAGTGTTACAGCAACATGAAAATTTGATTAGGAATATTCTAACAATTAATTCACAATAATTTCTAACATTCAAAAAACCCCAGGTCTAGATAATATAAAGGGAATCAAGAATCCGACTGAATTCTAGGGATCTAATGGGTGAAAGGAATCCACTAGTAAATCCCACATACCTGGTGACAAAATTCATAGAGAAATCTTTCAATTTCGAGGCTGGAACTGATGAAAACCTTGCTGCATTTTCTTAGAGGGCTGCTGGACTTCTCTATCTAATTTCTTATAAGTATCGCTTGATTTGGGTGAATGATTGATTAGGGTAAGTTATCATTAATTTACTAGGCTAAAACTGACCAAAACTACATAGTTTAGGGGTTGAATGATGTAGTTTAGGGGTCTAACACATAGGGAAAAGATTAAATGACCCCTGACTAAAAAGCTATCGGGACCACCAGCGAAACTGACTGATGGTCCATGGACTAACCCACGGTCCGTCCCGGTCAACCGTCGTTGGGGTTCTGGGACTTAAAATTAGGGGTCCAATCGACGGCCAACCAGAACGACGGACCGTGGATGGACCGAGAGTCCGTTCTGGTCGACCGTAAATCACGACTGAGAGTCTGTTGTCTGACCTATGGTCAGGGGGTCCGGCCGTGGGTCGACCCTTGGACCAATTTTCTGGACTTTTCTGGGGAGAACTGTAGGTGGTTATCCACGGACCACCACCTATGGTCCATGGGTCACCCTATGGTCCGTGGGTGGTGCCAGTCGGTGGCACCAACAACTTCTATTTTCTGCAAACTTGTCTTTCTAGCATATGGGGTGTTACAAACACGATAAGAAACATATCTAGCTAAGGCTTAAACACTTTGTTCATAAGGCCCATGAATGTTGCCGGAGAATTAGTCAGTCCAAATGACATGACTAGAAAGTCATAACGACCATAACAGGTCCTGAATGTTGTCTTAGGAATGTCACTTTCTCTTACTCTCAATTGATGATTGTCAGATCTGAGGTCTATCTTAGAAAAACAAGTGGCACCTTGAAGTTGATTGAAGAGATCATCAATTCTTGTAAGAGTATACTTATTATTGATAGTAACCTTGTTCAACTGACGGTAATCTATACACATTTTAAGAGAACAATCTTTCTTCCTCAGAAATAAGACCGGAGCTCCCCAAGGTGAGACACTTGGTCTAATGAAACCTTTCTCAAGAAGATCTACCAACTGCTTTTTTAACTCTTTCAACTCTGTTGGAGCCATTCTATATGGTGGAATAGAGATAGGACGTTTATCAGGAAAAATATCAATAACAAAGTCTATATCTCTCAGGAGGGACTCCGGTAAGATCATCTGTAAATACCTCTGAAAACTCACTTTGTCACGCCCCGAAGCTACTCCCAGGATGCAGACATGGGACCTAGGATCACGAGTGACCCCAAGCTAACCCTGCTGGCATATCATATAGATACTTAGAGATTTTCTGAAATAGAAATACTGTGCGGGAGCGAGAAACATATCATAAAGGAAAATGATTGGGAATACCTATTACTATGTGAATAAAATAAACTGTGAGTTTAATAACAACTGAAAGATCAAACTCTAAAGCTAACACTGAATCTAACTATGTCTGAAATAAAGCCTCTAACTGACTAGAGATGTTGGGACATGCCCCAACTAAATCTAGCAAACCTACAACTAAAGACTGAAAGTACAAAGATAATCATGTCAATTGCCCTCCAAAAATGAGGATTCACCACTAAAGCTGATGAACTAAAGATCGGGAACCAATCTAAGCATGATCTGGATGCTGAGGACCTGGACCTACATCACGAGAAGAAGTAGCGCAGAGTATGCGTCAGTACTTGAAAGGCAGTGAGCATGCATGATAGAATAAAGCTAAATAAAACATATAACTAAAAAAAGCGATACAACAATAATATAATTTGAACATGATATAAATATTGAAATATACTAAACACTGAGCTAACTGAATGCAATGAACAAGTACAGGGCATGTTGAGACTGACTACTAAACTATAACTGATAACCTCGTCAATGCACTAGAATCTGATTGTAGGAGCTACAAATAACCAACATAAGACCACATTTGCTAAATGTGGAGTTCAATGTAAACGCCCCATCGAGAGGACCCAATATACATTGCCAAGGGTATAGAGGCATGACTAGCGTGATCACTACATATGATGCCCATAGAGGGGACTTACAACCTACGAGGGCACGTAGTTCTGGGACTATAAGGGTGACTAACCCTAGTCCAACTCGGTATTAAGCCTACTCCCAACTAATTATGTAAGTAACATATTATAATTGAATTATGTAATACTGGATAGCTCAACATACTGACATGCTAACTGAAAATGCATC
>NW_026036954.1:0-693 GCF_019186545.1 Solanum stenotomum
GAACTTGAACTTGAACTTGAACTTAGAACGTAGAACTTGAACTTGAACTTAGAACTTGAACTTGAACTTGAACTTGAACTTGAACTTGAACTTGAACTTGAACTTGAACTTAGAACTTGATCTTGAACTTGAACTTCAACTAGAACTTAGAACTTAGAACTTAGAACTTGAACTTGAACTTAGAACTTGAACTTGAAATTAGAACTTGAACTTGAAATTAGAACTTGAACATGAAGTTAGAACTTGAACATGAACTTAGAACTTCAACTTCAACTTAGAACTTGAACTTGAAATTAGAACTTGAACTTGAACTTGAACTTGGACTTGAACTTAGAATTTGAACTTGAACTTGAACTTGAACTTAGAACTTAGAACTTAGAACTTGAACTTGAACTTAGAACTTGAACTTGAACTTGAAATTAGAACTTGAACTTAGAATTTGAACTTGAACTTGAACTTGAACTTAGAACTTAGAACTTAGAACTTGAACTTGAACTTGAACTTAGAACTTGAACTTGAATTTAGAACTTGAACTTGAACTTAGAACTTGATCTTGAACTTGAACTTGAACTAGAACTTAGAACTTAGAACTTGAAATTAGAACTTGAACTTGAAATTAGAACTTGAACATGAAGTTAGAACTTGAACATGAACTTAGAACTTATACTTCAACTTAGAACTTGAACTTGAAAT
>NW_026036955.1:0-378 GCF_019186545.1 Solanum stenotomum
AGTTCAATTGTGTGGATGTAAATAAGTTATTTTTTATCCCGCACTATTTTCATTATTGAATGCAATGAATGACTATGTGGCTCGTATAAGGCCCCTTCGGGGTCGAGTACGCCTTGTTACGACTTGGGGGTGCTCCCGGGTCGTGACAAACATGGTATCAGAGCATAAGATTTTGGGAATGGTTTTTAGGATCAAAGTCTCACAAGCCACGTCTAGTAGAGTCTTGTTCATCGGTGTGAGTCGCGACACATCTATGAGCGAGAGGCTATAGGACGGTAGAAGTTACACTTCTTTCATATTCTTAAAGTCGTGCCTTAGAGTGTGGTTCTATAAGTGTTCTTTTCCTTATTCTTCTCTTGTGTTTATAGGATATGAATA
>NW_026036956.1:0-27033 GCF_019186545.1 Solanum stenotomum
TATTCTAAGCTCATTTCATCTTAAAAAAGTTTTGACGGATCAAATAATTTGTTAATACATTCAAATTTAACTCAATCTGCTTATTTAACATCCTACCTGTAGATATTCCGCGATATGAGAAATCGAATTTCCAAAAGAACAGAGTCGCCACTTAATTTTTTAGTAAAAATCAAGAAAAAAACTTAAGGTTTTCAAAAGATTTAAACAAATAAAATCAATTGAAAATAAAAGGGTTCGAAATTCAATATACATTCCGAGAAGGTGTTAGGCCCTCGGAATGCCCGCTAACTTGCGGTTGACCGGCGATTTGACTAAAATAACTTTGACTAATTTTTGAAATTTTAACTAAGTAAAAGAACTCTTTTATTTTAACTTATCTTTTAAAATTTTAACTAAATAAAAGAACTTATTTATTTTAACTTATTTATTTATTACTATTACTATTTTTATCATTTTATTTATCTTATGGGGGAATGAACTAAAGGGAAAATTTCTAAAGGGGAATAGTTTAAATGACAGGACTAATAAAAAATAGAGCAAAATACAATTATTTTAATTTGGACATGATAAAAGTTGAAATGGCTATCCATGGGGATTTAATTAAATTAAACCATAATCAACCAAATGATTAGCCAACATAATAAACAATTAAAGAGCAAGGGAAAAAGAGATCAAGTCTGGGCTTTCGGCCCAACTTTAAGAACCTATCCTAATACTAAAAATGACCAAAAACAATGAATTTGGGCCTATTTAATCAAATCTGCTGCTGGAAATCCTTTGGGGCCTTTTAGGCCCATTTTCGTTGCCACCTGGACCTGTTGTATATTTTCCGATTGTATACCCGTGTATACAGAAGGTATATCAGTTCCTTTTCGAGCTTTCCGAAACTCGAAAATTCAAAGTCCAGCTTTATTTATCCTCTGGGAACCTGTATTCAATTTCCTGCTGGCTGACTCAAGGAACATGAATATTGGGCCTTTATGGCCCAATAGGAAAATGCGGGAAAAGAGATATAATCCATGAGGATTTGGAGGAGTTTTCACATGCAAACAAAGGATACTACGGATTAGCATTCACATAACAATATCTAAAAACTGTAACTAAGTAAATAATTTAAAATTCTCATGTAATCGATATATGCTCAAAGTAAGCTACGCTAAGCAAGAATCTAGATGACTTTAATGAAATGAACCAAAACGGAGGAGGAACTAACTCCATTGTACAACACATGCCCATCTAAATGCACTTCCTAAACAACAACAAAACATGCTAAAATCTAATTCATGGGTTCACCTAAACCAAGATACCGACGAGAGATACTCTTAACCCATCAAGAATGACTAATCTAAATATTTTAACTCTTTTTTTAAAAAAAAAGATTATAAGAACTGATCAAGAACAAAACAAACCCAAATTACTAATTAAACTTAAACTCGGTAGCTTAAGTAACTTGGAAAGAAACACTCCTAATACTTTTTGAACCCTTAAACAACATTTATGAACAAAATATAGCAGGTAGTATTTAGCCCAAAAATTAAAAAAAATAAAAATAAAAAATCTACAGGAATGAGGGTCCAAACAAATGTGACAAAGAACGGAGCATACATGACTTAAAATTGGAGCGAACATGAGTTAAATGTCAATTATTCAAACAGCAACCCACTGTTGATTCTAATTCCCTCTTTTCTTTTCTTTTTTAGAATAAAGTGGTCATTCATATTTTCTCCGAAAGCGACAACAACATGCATTAAAATCGACACGATAGCAAGACAAAAATTTCGATATAAAACCACAAAAACCCAAGACAAATAATATCGAATTGTAAGATGCGAGATGGATGAACAACAACACAATATTAAGGGAAAACTCACGCTAAACTAATATTCTATCAAGTAGATGACAAACATACTGCTTCAAATCGAAAACATGGAATGGAGCTGGAACTATTACTACTCGGAAAGGCACAAAAGAAATAACGAAATGACTTTTGACACTTGACATATAATCACACTGAGAAAATTATTTCAAACAAACAGAGACAATAGAACCATGGTGGTTGACAAATGAACAAACCGAGACTGAGGCGAGTACAACAATCATGAGTTTGAGAAGAACACAAACAACAATATAAGTTCAAATGAGCACTAAGTCATTTTGGAAACGAAAAACAAACAATGACAATGGATTATCAAACGAATTCTGCCCCTGATTAGTAGCCAAAAAGAGTCAGAAGTATTTTCAAATACTAACATATAGCATCCCACACAGTCAAGAATCAAACAACACACGTTAAGAGCAAAAGATGCTTGAAGCGAGATGAATATTACCTTCCAAAGTGCAGAACAGGGACGAAAATGAGCAGACGAGCGGCGACTCTTCCACCACCCGAATTCGAAACTCGAATAGCCAACCCAGAACTTCAAGCTAACTTCGAACAAGCAAACTTCTCGCTTCTTCGAATTAAAAGATGAGAACCGTCCAAAACTTTTAAGTACGAAATTTGTTCAAAGAATAAACCACCCTTTTCTTGACTCCAAATTTCCAACTAAAACAAACTCCTAACTTTTTCCCAATATTTTTTCTCTCTGCCTTTGTAAGAATTTTTCCAACTCAAAAAAAAATCCCCTCATCAGTGAGTAAGAAGAGAATATATATAGGGGATTATTGGGTTCCTCGATGGAGGGAAAACGGACAGAAAACGATAAGAAGAGGGCCAATTCGAAATTCAAAACTCCCCAAACACTTTCACGATTTGGGTGAGGCACCTTTTTTTCTTGCGATTTCAACCCATTCCGGAAGAGGAAAGCAGAGAAATCGCCTGCCTGCTGCCTGCTGCTGCGATATTAATGCGGACAGGGACGGGAGGGAGACAACAAAATTTGAGTGTTCTGTCTCTGTTCCTCGCTGCTCCGTGTGTTTTGACGGAAAAATCGATGTCGTTTGGAGACGTTGAAGGCGCTGCTTTACTGTTGGAATCGTGAGGCTTGGAAGCTGTTAGCGTCTTGAGCATCTGAGTTCTTGAAGAAAAAAGAAAGTGGGCCGGGTCGGGAAGTAATGGAATTGGGCTGAAGAAAATGGAAAAAGGGCTAGAGGAATATGCTGGGTTCTTTTAGTATTTAGTATTGATATTGTATTGTTGGATCAGCTATTTTGCTGAAATTAAGGCCCAAAGTTGGCCTGAAAGGGTTGAAATAATTTGTAAGGAAAGGATTGGATTTGTAATTTAGGACTTGGCCAAATGAGTTGCAAAATTAGCCAATTTAAATTACAAATATGGCCAAACTTAGTTAATTGGGACAAGTTCGGCTAATAATTAAAATAAGATGAATTAATATAATTAATTTATGAGCTTATCAATCTTAACGAAATAAAATAATCGATTTAATTATAAACTAATTATCTCAAAAATATAAACTATTATATAACTAAACTAATTAACCAAATATTTAAGTAAAACTAAAATATTTTTGAGACAATTTTTGAATATTCATAAAATGTACTAATTACTTACATAATTATATAAAACATATATCTATTATTTAAAAATTATAAAAATGACAAACTATTTAAGATAACTCGCAAACTATTTTATTTTTTTATAAAGTTAATTCTTCTAAATTGTTTTAAACTAGAGAAGCTCGAAAATTAATTTCTATCGTGGAGGGTCAAAATTAGGTGTCAACATCAAGCACACTAACGAAAATACTAAATTTACTTGAGAAAACAGAGTTAAGTAGTTAAAAGAACACTACAGCAAAGTTAAATAGACTGATTCAAAGGAATTCATTTTGATAGCTCATATTAACATCATGGCACATAACAACTCTGGGAAAAAGTTAGGTTGTTGATTGGAAAATTCAATTTGCTACAACAAATCATCGAGTTCATACATACAATGGCAACCATCAATTTTTGATGGCATCACTACTGAGATCACTTCTACACCACCATAGCATCATTACATATAATTCAGATAATTTTCACTACATAGGATATGGCTAAAGACTTATGGACGTTATGATGTAATATTCCTTCCGATTAAATATTTTCTATCCTTAAAAGATGGCAAAATTTATTCTTACTTTTATCTTTGCATTAGTGGGGGGATTATTGGAATAATCATGCCTTTAGTTATTTTGTATAATGCAAAGAATACAAATTAAATACGTTACAAAGGAGATGAACATATCCATTCCAAATAAGAATTCTGTAACATGTGGTCATGTAATGGTTCTTTAATACCATCAACTCGCTTCTACCAAGTTCAAGTGTCTATTTGGCCACTGACTAAGTTTGAGTGTCTTTCTGACAAATCGAGTCAAGTTTTAAGGAATTATCTAAATATTAAACCTATTTATTATTTTTCTTAACGTGTGGGCATGAAAAAAAAAAAAAACTAAAGCAACAATTAAAGTAGGACAAGGGAGTAAAACTAATCAGGGAAAATAGATATTAATAAAAGAAAGCCCTCTTTTTTGTGGCTCAAATTAAACTCGTGGACTATTACATATTTGCATTCTCACTATTTTCAATACTGTGAGACACACACCACGAGAATGGCAAGAAGTTGAATTCTAGACGTGCCCGCACAAGCAAAACACATTTGTGTCTAGAATTCAGTATATCGTTTTGACTGAACTCAATAGCTTTAGTTGAAATTTAATATTTATATTAAAAAATTCACTAAAAATGTACAAAGTTTAAATTCAAATGTGTTAGTTATCAACACCTGATATCGCTAGCCTATAAATTGGGGAACTTTCGCATATAGTCACTCAAAAATAACTTAATTACGCTTCATATCTATAGTTTGCTAATTATGATTCCTAACTACATGCTATAAGGAGGAGAGTGGCGAGTGAGATTGGGAGAGGGAGGAGAGAGGCGAGCGATAGAGGACAGAGAGTGGAGAGAGGCAAATTGTATATGTACCCCCTACTATGACCGAAATCCTAGAGACACACCTAAACTTAAATAGAGTCATATTACCCTCTAAACTAATTTAAAATGAAATAAATACATCATAAATGTTGACGTGGCATAGAGAGTGTGCACACTCTCTTGAAGGCAAGTGATTAGTGTACAAATTGGACACATGTCATTTTTTAATTGGTAATTCATAATTAGTTAATACACATATTTATTGATATATATATACACACACAAAAAAAAAAATAAAAAAAAAAAAATATATATATATATATATATATAGTTATTCTAATTTCTTTCTTTGTAAAATATTTATTTTAATTTCTTTCTCACTTTAAACTTTTTTAATTAATTTATTATTTTTTTACTTTTAATTATTTTTAAAAAATTATGTGTGTTTTTTTTAGAAAAAATAATTAACAAGTGTCCTTAAATTTTAACGTTTTAATTTTTTATGTTTTAATTTGATTTTCTTCACTTATTTTGATATCCGTTCGAACTTAACTTATATTAAATACAAGACATTTAGAATTAAATTTGAAATCAAATAAAAATGAAAGACAAAGAAAAGAAAAAGAGTAAATAAAATCAATAGAAAAATAAAAGAGAAAAAATAATGAATGAAGGTAAAAAAAAAAGTTTCGATACAAGGTAAAATAATGTGTATTAACTTAATTTAAATGCAAGATTAATAAAATGAGAATATTTTTTAAAAATTAGTTTTTTAAAACAATAAAAAGAAAGAAATTAAAAAAAATTACACATGTTACAGACGCGTGTTGTCACGCCCCGAGCCTACACTCTGGACGTGGCCGGCACTCGAAGACCATTGCTGGCCCCCAAGAGAACCCTTGGCCTGACTTTCTTAACTCAGCGGAATAACTCAATGTAATGCAAGGTTTTAAAACAACCTGACTGAAATAAAATCTGGCCAAAAAGGCAACTCGAGTCTCAAAATAGAATATTTACATATATACATAGATGAGAGACTCACTACTAACTGACTGACTGTCTATGAAGCCTCTAAAATACTGAGATGGATGTTGGGACAAACCCCATAACATCCTAATAAGACAAAACTAAGAGAACAAAATAACCGAGTCCTCCGAAATGCAAAGAGGCTCACCACTGACTCTGGAGTGCTCAGCTGGATCAACAGCGTACTGGATGCTGGCCCTGGGTACCTGTGTCTGCATCATCACAAGATGCAGGCCAACTGGCATCAGTACATTGAATGTACGAGTATGCGAGCTGGAAAGCTAAACCACAACTTAAGCTTGAAAGGAGTACAAGAGAACACTTACCTTGGCTCTGTTCGACTCATGAACAACTGAACTTGATATATAAAGCAATAAGACACATGCAATATATAAAGCTTGTAAAACTATTAAAACATGACGTCAAAATCATATTTATAATATCATAAAAATACCATGCTTCCTTTCAAAGTGTACTTGTGCAATGCATGAATGAAGTCCCATACCCCCATCCACACTAAGCAGAACTCCTCGAGGAACCATGCTCTTTCTACTGTGGGAGTTTCTCTAACCGATAACCACCACTATGAAACTAAGTGGTGATACAACGTTTTACCTCACGTTGCCCAAGGACCATCCTATACCTTGTCGTGATATAGGAAGCTAGCTTTACTAAGTGGATCCACTAGCTTAACTTTACGGATTCATCTAAAAAGTATGACCCGTTAACTCTCATGTTGGCTACATGGTTCTTATGGAGAGTTGAGTTAATATGAACTCGTGTCCCCAACTCGGTGCTCAAGACTACTCCAAAAAAATATACTTTAGCTCATAAGTGTTTTAAACACATCTTTCTTTAGTTGAGATAATTACTCAAAATCTAGCCCAAAGGCTCACTTGGAATCAATGTTCCTTTTTCTTGAAAACTAGCCCAAAGGCTCTTTTGGAAATCATAGTTCCTTTCTTACTCAAATGTAAAAACATTTAGAAACTTCTTTGGGAATAAATAGTTCCCTAATAACTTTTGAGAAATGAACTCAACTTTAAATTCTTGACTTAACTTGAAACTCTTGAGACTCTTTACTTAGCTTGAAACTCTAAACTCTTTACTTGACTTGAAACTTGAGTCTTAAAATGAAGTTAAAATTTCAATAAAGACTCTTGAATAACTTTAAAAACTTGCTTGACTTGCTTCTTAACTTCCAAGCTTAACGCTTAACTTCATTTGACTTGGAAACTAACTCTCCTTGAATTGGATTTAGATATTCAAGGTGTTTGATCACATCTTATGGATGAGTTCTTGATGTCTAGACGTACCTTGGAGTGTCGGAAACAACTATGAAACATATGTACTTTACCAAGGAACATGCATGGACAAGTGGGGAATGAATGGGAAAGGTTGGCGTCCTTGGCGCTCTGAGAGGCGCGGGGCGCCAGCCCTAAAACTTCAGAGGGCAGGTTGGGGCGCACTGCTAGGCGCGCCGCCCCAAGGGGGAAAGTTCAGAGCCCCTTTTAGGGCGCGCTGGCAGGCGCGACGCCCCACCCCTTTTCCCCGAAAACCGACTTTTCTCCTTAGTTTTCTCCAACTCCAAATCTTCTACACTTCAAAGTTTCCAGCCCCAAACACTTAAAATCATAAACCTCTCAACATACGATAGATTCAACTCAGAAACACCACCCGAAACATACACCAAACCAACAAGAACTTCAACACAACACAACTACAACTTCAACAATTACAACCAACAACTTCAACAAACATAATCAATCTTTTCTCGAAATTAAACGAGCTTGGCGTGTGGGGGAAAGAACCAACCTAACACTATGAACTCACATACCTTAATAGGGATCACCCCCGACGAAAACCACAACGATCTTTACGAAGTTTGTTTCTTCTTCTCCTGTCTCTCCTTTTCTGTCAAGAACCCTAACTCTTACTCTTTTAAAAGGGGAAAAACTGATCAAAAATCAGTCTTACACCTTAATAAATATCCAAAAGACAAGGCTAGGGAAAAGACCAAAATACCCTTACAATTTCCGGACTGACTTCCCTTACCAACAGGCCAACTTCGAAAGGGCATAACTCCCTCATACGAACTCGAAATCGAGCAAACTCAGCGGCGTTGGAAAGATCATTCCACGGAATTTGCAAAAATAACTGGAACTACACCTAACTCATCCTGAGCTAGGAGTTATGACTGTTCAAAGTTGGCCAAAAACTAACTTTTTCCCATACTTAACCAAATTTTCCAGATTTTTAATTCTCTCCAAAATGACTATTTCCAATTCTAAGCCTCTTCATAGTAATTTCAAATTGCCGGATGTTACATGTGTGTAGAAACACAACCAACTTAGGTGGTTGAAGTCAGCACACAAGGTGCACAAGAATACGAAAAAAATGAGTCGGGGTAATAGACCCTAGTTATCCCTTAAATTTTTATTGACAATTTTACATGCTTTCCCATTAATTCGTGTAAAACATGCATGTTTTGGTCTCCAATTCTTGACTTGATTTATTTCAATTGGTCCCCAATTGATAGAATTCATTGAAGAAAAGTTTATCCTAAGAAATATATTTCCCTATTTAAAGTCTCAACACCACAAATTACTAGCCATACCATTTTCCTACAAATTTTTGCAATTATGGAGAAAGCACTCTCCTCGTTTCTCTTAACATTACTCTTGTTGCTTCAATATGTTATGGCTACTTTAGCCATGACTCATACAAACATTACCACGGATCAATTAGCTCTTCTCTCTATGAAATCACAATTTATTTCAAATATCTTGGATGAAAGGTGGTCTCCTGCTACTTCTATTTGCCATTGGATAGGAGTCACTTGTGAATCTCGTCACGAGCGAGTGAAGTCCTTGAATCTTTCCAACATGGATCTTACCGGCAAGATTCCGAAAGATTTTGGAAACCTCACATTTCTTGTTTCTCTTGACTTGAGTGGCAACAATTTGCATGGAAATTTGCCTCATGAAATGGCAAGCTTGAGTCGGCTTATGTTTCTTGATTTGAGTTTGAACAACTTCATAGGGGAGATTCCTTCTTGGTTTGGATTCTTACAGAAACTTGAAGTTGTAAATCTTGGTAATAATAGCTTCAGTGGTACCATTCCCACTACAGTTTCTAATATTTCTAAGCTAGAAACTTTGGTTTTGACATCCAATTTCTTAGAGGGTCAAATTCCAGAAGAAATTGGAAATCTTAAAAACCTGAGGACTTTAGACTTGAGTGGAAACAAGCTCGTATACTCTATTCCTCCGTCACTCTTGAATGCCTCAAGGTTGGAGACTTTAGACATATCTGCCAATTTACTTGAAGGAAACATCCCGGAAGAGATTGGCAATCTTCACAACCTGAAATACTTGTCCATGGAAGATAATCAACTTACGGGTTCTATACCATTCACAACTTTCAATATTTCTAGAATCGAAGCCATTGGATTTTCATACAATAGCTTATCAGGAAATCTTCCCAATGACATATGCAATGATCTCCCAATACTCAAAGGGCTTTTTCTTTCTGGAAACAAGCTTGATGGTCATATGCCTGCAAGCTTGTCCAATTGTTCACAACTTCACATGTTGTCTTTATCATATAATCAGTTTGATGGACGAATACATAGTGAAATTGGAAGATTGAGTAACTTGCAGAGATTGTATCTCGGATCCAACCATTTCAAAGGTATGTTCTATCTTATGAATCCTACTACTATTGTAGCTAATTAATCTATCACCTCACATCTTTTTTATTACACATTAAAATAAATAATGCAGGGATAATTCCACAAGAAATCGGAAATCTTGTTAATTTGGTGAAATTAGGCGTGGAGAGAAACCAGATTACCGGCTCTATCCCGATCACCATATTCAATATCTCATCATTGCAATTTGTTTCACTAGGGACGAACAATCTCAAGGGATCCTTCCCACGGGAGATTGGTAACTTAACCAAGTTGCAATTTTTATATCTTCTTGAAAATAGGCTTACTGGTACGTATTCAAAGTGATAGCAAGAAGTAAAACTTCTACTATATTGAATTAACAATATGTGGTGATTGATGATAGTTGGTAGTGGTGCTAATTGAGATAGTAGAGATAATTGGAATGGAATTGATCTCTGTCACCTTTTTATTTTCCTGTTACATAAGTGATTATACCATTGGTGCATGCATAATAAAGAATCATCTATTCTTTTATAATTTGTGTTTGTTTTTTTCTTAATTTTGCTTATGGAAATTAACTTAACGATTTCAATTTCTCATTTTCTTTTAAAGGAAATGACCAACTTGCTCAAACTTAAGGTGGGTAAAGGTAGATGTATATTAATTATTGATGGGCCATTTTGTACGTGCATAATCCAAGTTAGAGAATTTAAATGTTTACGTCAATTTAGATTGCATATGGATGCTAAATTAACCCATACAAAACTTATCAAAACGTCCTTCGGGATGACTCAGTTAGTTTGAAGGTGGCCATCCACACAAATGATTTGAGATCAATCCTTCTCAACACCTTCTGAGTCGAGTCTGTCGTAAGAAAATTAATTTTGAATTGGACAAGTTGTGTTATGATCCATTGGATGAGTTATGACACAAATTATATTTACTGAAATGTAGCCAAATCTGCTTATTGATCTTTAATTTTGATTGAGTTACTATTTTCTTCATCAATGATGAAACAACCAAATCTCAGAAAGAAATACTTACAAGTTACAAGTATTAAATTAAATGTATATATTTAAATTTTGAATCAACATTAAACTTTTTTGGGAAGCGAAAATCTTTAATTGTTATTTTTTAAAAAAAAATTCTAATCTTGTTAAAGTAAAAATAGGTTAAACTAACACTATCCATTCTTTCTTCATGTGTTGCTAGGTGAAATACCAAGAGAGATAAGAAATCTCGTTGAGCTGGAGGAACTTAGTCTTGAGTTGAATTGTTTTAGTGGTTCACTTCCAATGGAGATTTTCAACATATCACGACTGACAACAATTGGTCTTTCAGGCAATAATCTATCAGGAACTCTACCACCAAACATAGGTTCTATCTTACCCAACATCAAACAACTTGTATTGGGTGGCTTAACCAATCTTGTTGGGACTATTCCTCATTCTATCTCCAATTGTTCAAAGCTTACTAGACTAGATCTTTCAAATAACAAACTCACAGGCTTGATTCCCAATTCTCTTGGATATTTGACTCATCTACAGATCCTACACTTGGGGCTAAACAATTTAACCAGTGATTCATTTTTTAGCTTCATCACTTCCTTAACCAATTGTAGAAATTTAACATATCTTATTCTATCTTACAACCCTCTAAACGACATACTTCCTATATCGGCTGGGAATCTTTCCACATCTCTTACATTGTTTTACGCACATAATTGCAAGATCAAAGGCAAAATTCCAAATGAAGTTGGGAACTTAAAAGGCTTATTAGACCTTGGTCTTTCTGGAAACAACTTAGTTGGATCGATTCCCACATCGATTGGAAACTTGAGAAACATTCAGCGCTTCAACTTGAGAAACAACTATCTTACAGGATTTATTGGAGATAACATTTGTAAATTGCAGCATTTGGGGGAAATTTACTTGGGACAAAATCAACTTTCAGGATCTTTTCCTAATTGTTTAGGGAACATCACTTCCCTTAGAGAGATACATATGGGTTCTAATAAATTGAGTTCCGATATACCAACAAGCTTAGGGAATCTTAAAGATTTAGTGGTTCTTGACTTATCGTCAAACAACATGGTTGGCTCTTTACCTTCAGAAATTGGAAATCTAAAGGCTGCAAACCATATAGATCTGTCGATGAATCAATTATCAAATGGAATTCCCAGAGAAATTGGAGGATTGCAGAATTTGGTGCACCTTTCTTTGAGACACAACAAGTTGCAAGGATATATACCTAACTCAATGAGCAACATGGTAGGCTTGGAATTCCTAGACATTTCTCATAATAATATATCAGGAACCATTGCTATGTCTATGGAGAAACTTCAATACCTCAAGTATTTCAATGTTTCTAACAACAAATTGTATGGTGAAATACCCTCGGGGGGTCCTTTCAAGAACCTCTCGAGTCTGTTTTTCATCAACAATGAAGCACTGTGTGGTTCTTCAAGATTTAGTATCCCTCCATGCCCCACTTCATCAAAGCACAGATCAAATAAGAAAAAAATGCTAGTTCTATTTCTTTTGCTAGGAATACAACTTGTATTTGTTCCTATCGCCTTTCTGTTCCTATGGATATGGTATAGAAGAGGTAAAAGAGCTCCTCAACAAGCTGATTCATTGTCTATCGCAACAACAGAAAGAATTTCATACTATGAACTACTCCAAGCAACTGATTCGCTTAGTGAGACTAATCTGATTGGTTCTGGAAGTTTTGGCTCTGTCTACAAAGGCGTTCTCAGAAGTGGAACTACCATTGCAGTTAAAGTGTTCAATCTGCAGCTGAAAGCAGCATTCAAGAGTTTTGATACAGAATGTGAAGTTTTGCGTAGCCTTCGCCACAGGAATCTGGTGAAAGTCATCACTAGTTGCTCCAACCTTGATTTTAAGGCTTTAGTGCTCGAGTATATGCCTAATGGAAGTCTTGACAAGTATTTGTATTCACACAACTACTTCCTAGACATCAGGCAGAGACTAAGTATTATGATAGATGTGGCATGTGCGTTGGAATATTTCCATCATGGATGCTCCTCTCCCGTGATTCATTGTGATATAAAGCCTAGTAACGTCTTGTTGGATGAGGATATGGTTGCCTACCTAAGTGACTTTAGTATTTCAAAACTGCTTGGTGAAGATGAGAGTGATTTATACACAAAAACCTTAGCAACATTTGGTTATATTGCACCGGGTACGTCTCTTTGTTTTTGCTAATTTGAACATTGATTTTTCATCTTTTTTTTCAATCAAGAAAGTAAACTGCATCTTTAAATTAATTGTTTGACTGTAGAGTATGGATTGGATGGACTAGTGTCAGTAAAATGTGATGTCTATAGTTACGGGATTATGTTGCTGGAAACATTTACTAGGAGAAAGCCTAGTGATTTTGAGGGAGATCTTAGCTTGAAGCAATGGGTGAGTTATTCACTCCCAGAGGCAGTAATGGATGTTATAGATGCCAACTTGGTTACACCAACTGATAATCGCTTACAGAAGGAGTTAGATATCGTGGCATCAATCATGAAAGTGGCATTAGATTGTTGTGCTGAATCTCCAGCAAGAAGGACAAACATGAAAGATGTTGTAGGGATGTTACAAAAGGTCAAGATTCAACTTCTTTCCCGCTGAGCATGTTCTTGGAATATCTTGTTCCAAATTGATCGCTTGGTTGTTTTATCGAAAGATAGCGCTTACATTAAAAATTTTAACCATATATAAAAATTCAATTGCACGTACAACCTTCTTTGTTTGATTCAAGCTTATGAGTCCTTTCATATGTAAATTTGATAGGAAAATATTAATTAAATTATTTAAATATAATCATAGTACGGAATATAATATAATCGATCTATACTCACAAATATGGAACTTGATATAAATGATTGAAATATTTAAAATATCTTATTTAAAAATACGGGGGTGTACATCTTCAAAAAATATCCACTCAAAGAAATAATAATTTGTATGAATCTAAAGTCTATATCATTTATACTACTAAAAATGTCATACATATCACAATTTTCCTACAAATTACGTTATATTTTTATGAAAACGAACATTGTACCTATTACTTACCTAATGGTGTGAATGAGAAGTGAAGAATTCAAAATCGTAAGGTAAAAACCTGAAACAGAAGAAAACTGAGTAAGAATTAATAATTATCAAAAACAAATCAAGAGAAAGATATATATTAAAGAAAAACAAATACAAGAAATATCGAGAACTATTTAGAGAGGATAAAAAGTAAAGAAATGATAATAGATTACAATATATATATATAGATTTAATGAAGTTAGTTATTCATATTCCTATCTAAAGAGATTCCATGCATCAGTTGTACCATTCAATTTAATTAAAAATACTTCTTGGAAAATTGAAAATATCTTGATGCTTAGAAAACTGAAAATGCTTAAAAGCTATATTGGAGGAGGTGTCACTCCTAACTAATGAATAAAAATTTAACTTTTGTGGTGGATTAGTAGTTAATAATTAATTAATATAAATACTTTACAACATTTTAATTTAGTGTAGGGGCAAAATGGTAATTCAACTTTGCACTTTAGTGCTTCCCACTTTTAATAATATATGATGAATTTTCAGAGAAAATCTAAGTTTTTGTTTGCCAAATCTTGAGTTTGTGTTTTGTGGAAGAGACTATATAAAAAAGACAAACTCCTTGGGACCGCCCATTGGCAGAGAGCCTGCTTCTCTGGAAAGACGTGCACCTACCACATCAGAGGTGACACCTTTTCTGACAGCTGTCTTGTTATCCTTCCACATACGCAGTCTTGCAGGGACCAAGTCCCTTGCAAACTTTTCTTAGTGAGTTCTTGAGAAGACTTGCTGGCTCTCTCTCCTTTTGAATGAATGATTTAATTTGTTGTTTGTCATGTTGATTAAATCAACCAAAAAGAGTTATTGACCGTTGGACAAACAACCTCGTCTATTCTGGTTGGTGTAGTACGCTGATGCCTCACCAACCTCTGACAGGACAACTTTACAGTTGTACACCATTATAAATCTGGATGAGAGAACTCTACCAGGGACCGGGTCCCTGCATTTGTGAGCCACAGAAATAGACAGTCTCGTTCGTTCTTCCTATTGGTGCAGTACACTGCACTTTTCACCTACCACCTGACATGACAGCTCTACAGGCTTAAAGTTGTACCCTATTTGAATCTGGATGAGAGCACTCTGCCAGGGACCAGGTCCCTGCATTTGCGAGGATCATCAAAACACCTAGAATATAACAGTTTGACTGTAGAGTATGGACCAGATGGACTGGTGTTAGTAAAATGTGATGTCTATAGTTACGGGATCATGTTGCTGGAAACGTTTACTAAGAGAAAGCCTAATGAGTTTGAGGGAGATCTTAGCTTGAAGAAATGAGTGAGTCATTCACCCCCGGAGGCAGTAATGGACGTTGTAGATGCCAATTTGGTAACACCAACGGATAATCGCTTACAGAAGTAGCTAGATGTTGTGGCATCTGATTCAAGCAACTGATTCACTTAGCGACAGTAATCTGATTGGTTCTGGAAGTTTTGGCTCTGTCTACACAGGCGTTCTCAGAAGTGGGACAGCCATTGCAGTTAAAGTGTTCAATCTGCAACTGGAAGCGCCATTTAAGAGTTTCGATACAGAATGTGAAGTTTTGCGCAGCCTTCGCCATAGGAATCTCGTGAAAGTCATCACTAGTTGCTCCAACCTTGATTTTAAGGCTTTAGTGCTCGAGTATATGCCTAATGGAAGTCTTGACAAGTATTTGTATTCCCACAACTACTTCCTAGACATCAGGCAGAGTCTAAGCATTATGATAGATGTGGCATGTGGTTGGAATATCTTCACCATGTTGCTCCTCTCCCGTGATTCATTGTGATCTGAAGCCTAGTAACGTCTTGCTCAATGAGGATATGGTTGCCCACCTAAGTAACTTTGGTATTTCAAAACTGCTTGGTGAAGATGAGAGTGATTTATACACAAAAACCTTAGCAACATTTGGTTATATTGCACCAGGTATGTCTCTTTGTTTTTGCTAATTTGAACATTGATTTTTCGTCTTTTTTTTTCCAATCAAGCAAGTATATTGCATCTTTAAATTAATTGTTTGACTGTAGAGTATGGACTGGATGGACTGGTGTCAGTAAAATGTGATGTCTATAGTTACGGGATCATGTTGCTGGAAACGTTTACTAGGAGAAAGCCTAATGAATTTGAGGGAGATCTTAGCTTGAAGCAATGGGTGAGTTATTCACTCCCAGAGGTAGTAATGGACGTTGTGGATTCCAACTTGGTTATACCAACGGATAATCGCTTACGGAAGGAGTTAGATATCGTGGCATCAATCCTGAAAGTAGCATTAGATTGTTGTGTTGAATCTCCGACAAGAAGGACAAACATGAAAGATGTTGTAGGGATGCTAGAGAAGATCAAGATTCAACTTCTTGCATGCTGAGCCTGTTCTCTGAATCTCTTGTTCTGAATCGATCACTTGTTTGCTAAATTTTTGGATTCATGTAAAGATTTCTGTTTTGTTTTAGCACTTGATTTGTGCATGATTCAGTTTTCAGAAATTCTAGATGGTTGCAATAAATGTCACTATTTCCTTTTAACTAAAACTAAATTGACCATCTTGCAAATCTTGAAACAGAATGACTATCCTTTGTTTTGTGCTTTTTACTGATGCAGAGGATGAGTGAGTTTGTGTTCTTTTACCTTTATTTTTGCGCAGTATTCTTATGTAATGTGTTGGAGCAAAATGCAGTTCAAGTATTTGAGCATTTCAATATTTAATTAAAATGACTCATGTGAAATGTGAATGTGCAACAACATTTCATTTACTACCTATAATCTTTCTATAAATGATGAAGGTCTTTCATTATTTTATATACAAGAAAACATAGAGGGTAAAAGATGAAAAGTAATATATTGTGTATTGAGATTAGTGTAGTGAAAGAGAGTGTTGAGACAGAGAAAACTATTCGAAGTCTTCAGCTAATTTACTATATAAAAAAGAGTAATTATATGTTGTCACTGTCGGCCATAGGCGGACCTACATTGGTCCGTGAGGGTGCACGTGCACCCGGTAACTTTTCGAAACAAATTATATATTAAAGATTATATATATAATTGTGCACTTTTATAACCTAAAATTCATCAAGGCGAGTTGGTTAAAGTTGCACTTGTAACCCATCACGCTTGTGGGTTGAAGGTAACATTTTTTTATTTCCTATTTTTTTGCCTTCAATAACCAAAAAACTAAAAGATAGTGGTGCACCGCCAATTTTCAAATCTTTGGTTCGCCTCTAATGTCGGGTGAACGGGGAAGCAGCTAAAGCAAGTGTTTTAGGCCCTGAAATAAATATGATGTTAAATCTCTCATTTTAACCTTAATGAAATAATTATTGCTATAATTTTTTTATAATTTGCTTTAGACCATAAGTTTATATATATATATATATATATATGGGAAAATGCATAAGTACCCCCATCCCCCCCACCCCAACCTATGCCCGAAATCTCACAGATACACTTATACTATACTAAGGTCCTATTACCTCCCGAACTTATTTTATAAATAATTTTCTATCCCTTTTCAGCCTACGTGGCACTATCTTCTGGGCCCAGCGCACGTTGGCAATATATATATATATATATATATATTATAACTAGTTTCTAGGTACGCGCTTCGCGCGTGTAATCCGACGTATTAATGAGTATATTATTTCTTAAAAAATAAATAATATTAAATAATTTGATTTGATTTCTTTTTTAAAAAAATGTGTCTAATTAGGGGTTCTTACTTTGTCTCTCTATAACTGTGATACTCCAATTCCATAATCTCTAAGTGAATGCATAATATATATAAAGAATATCTGTTGCCTTAAAACTAATGATATGCTAGACTTTTTAAAATGTAGCAAGAAAAAATTTAAAATATGAAATGTTCACTTTCACCAAACAACTAATGCCTCCTGCAATACCCACATAATAATACCAAAGAAAAGACAAAAATGAAGTAAAATAAATACTCCTTAAAATTATAATGATGAAAAAAGTACCAGTACTATATAAATTTCATATATAATGGATGAGCTAGTTATGTTCCAGATGCCATAGTATTCGTTTGACTTTGGAACACATCAAATAATCAAGTGCAACAAAATTTAAAATAACAAAGTGAAAATCTTGAAATGTCATTAAAAACTAATCAAAATGAATTGAGTTTTCCACAATAGAAGACTATAAAGCCACAAAATTGATCCAAACAACCCTTGGCCTTTCCACTTCCTTTATCCCCATATGTAACTTCTGCCTCTTCATTCCTCCAATATCAATTTTTCTATTGTGATGTAAATGGGACTACTAATTGATATATTAATAGTCACATCTTCAAAGGATGCCTCGTATTGTACTTGATGTTGAATCAAAATAAATTTTCAAAACATCTGATTTGGACTTCAAAATTCACTAACAAATTTAACATAATATTTAATATTTTATAATTAATTAAATATTTTATAACATTTTGATTTAACATAGGGGCAAAATGGTAATCCAACTTTGCACTCAGAGGCTTCCCACTCATAATGATCTATGATGATGATTAATTTTTCAAAGTGAGCCAATAAGTAGGGTGTACGACAATCGTCTAGTCCTTTTATGCTATTATGAATTCCATTGAACTTGATTAATTCACTTATCCTTTTGGAACTGACGTAACAAACTATGCGAGCCAGAAAACTTAGCAATACAACTCACAATTTGCTTCTTCATTGTTTTAGGGGATCAATCACAGAGATAGTGTAAGTAGGGATAGATGGCTTGTAAAATTGCTTTAATAAGAGCATATAAGACAATAGTTTTTTTTTCCTTGTGACATTCCAGTGATCTTGGCCAGTAAAGTATGTCTCCTTTTTTCTTCACAAGCAGTTTGTATATCCAAGATATATAAATGGAAAATTGCTTTTGTTGAAGCCAATATAAAGCAATTCGGTTGCACTAAGCTCCCGCTATGTGTGGGATTCAGGTAAGGACCGAACTACAAGGGTCCTTACCCTGTATTTCTACAAAAGGCGATCTCCACCATATTTTACAATTTTCATTGAGATGTGAAAGACTTTGTTGATTTGGTGGTATTAGTATTGATACAACAGGATGAATCCTAGAAAGAAATTTTTTGAGAAATGTTCCTTTGAAATCACAAATCATTTCTGACCCATTCTACTTTTTGGATGACAGTTGGACTCCCGCTATTTATGTTTGTCATTGGGTTGTACCCACCAACGAGTGAAGTCCTTGAACCTGAGCCTAACTCAAGAGGGGGAGGATTGCCCAAGTCTATTAAATAGATCATTAGTCTATTTCCTAACCAATGTGAGACTTTGACTCACTCTAACAATAAACAACAATTTCCAGGGAAATTTGCCTGAAGAAATGACACACTTGCGTCGGCTCAAGTTTCTTGATTTAAGTTTGAACAACTTCATAGGTGAGGTTCCTTGTTGGTTTGGATTCTTGCACTAACTTGAAGTAACTAATTAGAGTATATCTTGAAGAAATTGTACACTATATCTTGAGCATCCTTACATTATGATTATAGAAGTTAGTGGTGACTCCTTTCCAAGTCAAACACTAGTAATATTTTTTTCTTGGTCTGCCACTTCAACTTTTTGCCAACCTTTCATACATATTGTAGGAGTAGTAAGTTGATAAATGCAGCACTAATTTTGGCTACAGAATTCTAGATGCAAGATTTGGTTGATTTGGTGGTATTTGTATTGAATGGAAAAATCTCCTAAAATGAGATCCTATTGCTATTTAAAGTCTCAAAACAACAGGTTACTAGTACTAACATTTGTACTTACGGAGAAAGCTTTCACATTTTTCCTCTTAACAATATTCTTGTTGCTTCACTATGTTATGACCCAAACCAACACTACCACTGATCAATTAGCTCTTCTCTCTTTGAAATCCCAAATTAGTTCCGACCCTTTTCACTTCTTGAATGTAAGTTGGTCTCCCGCTATTAAAGTTTAATTTGCTGTTGGGGTTGGAGTCACTTGTGGTTCTCGTCACCAGCGAGTGAAGTCCTTGAATCTTTCCGACATGGCTCTTACAGGCAAGATTCCCCATGATTTTGGAAACCTCACATTTCTTGTTTCTCTTGACTTGAGAAGGAACAATTTCCATGGAAAATTGCCTCAAGAAATGGTACGCTTGTGTCGGCTTAGGTTTCTTAGTTTAAGTTTCAACAAATTAAGAGGGGAAATTCCTTCTTGGTTTGGGTTTTTAGAACAACTTCAAGTTTTAAATCTTGGAAATAATAGTTTCACTGGTTCCATTCCCCCGACACTCTCGAATGCCTCAAGGTTGGAGACTTTAGTAATATCTGCTAATTTACTTCAAGGAAACATCCCGGAAGAGATAGGCAATCTTCACAACCTGAATTTGTTGTTCATGGAACATAATCAGCTTACGGGTTCTATACCATTCGCAATTTTCAATATTTCTAGAATCGAATTCATCGCATTTTCAAACTATAGCTTATCAGGAAATCTTCCAAATGATTTTTGCAATCGTCTCCTAATACTCAAAAGGCTTCATCTATCACAAAACAAGCTTCATGGTCATATGCCTACAAGTTTGTCAAATTGTTCACAACTTCAAACATTGTCTCTATCCGGAAATGAGTTTGATGGACCAATACATAGTGAAATTGGAAGATTGAGTAACTTGCAGAGACTGTATCTTGGATCCAACCATTTCACAGGTATATATGTTTTATCATATGAATGCTAGTACTATTGTATCTAATTACCTCATATATTTTTTTTTTGACTACACATTTAATGCAGGGATAATTCCACGAGAAATCGGAGATCTTGTTAATTTGGTGATATTAGGCGTGGAAATGAACCAGATTACCGGCTCTATCCCGATCTCCTTATTCAATATGTCCTCGTTGCAACTTGTTTCACTAGGGAGGAACAATCTCAAGGGATCCTTACCACGGGAGATTGGCAACCTCACCAAGATGCAAGTTTTATATCTTTACGAAAATAGATTTATTGGTACGTATTCAAAGTGATAGCAAAAAGTAGTGTAACTTATACTGTATTATATTAACTAGTATTCATTCTTTCTTCATGTGTTTCCAGGTGAAATTCCCAAAGAGATACGAAATCTCGTTGAGTTGGAGGAACTTAATCTTCAGGATAATAGTTTTAGTGGCTCTCTTCCAATGGAGATGTTCAACATATCAGGGTTGAGAGTAATGGATCTAACACTCAACAATCTATCAGGAACTCTACCATCAAACATAGGTTCTATCTTACCCAACATTGAACAACTTTTATTGGGTGGCTTAACCAATCTTATTGGGACTATTCCTCATTCTATCTCCAATTGTTCAAAACTTACTATCCTAGACCTTTCAGGCAACAAACTCACGGGCTTCATACCCAATTCTCTTGGATATTTGAATCATCTACAGATCCTAAACATGGAGAGAAACAATTTAACCTTCAGCGCTTCGATTTGAATAACAACAAACTAACAGGATTTATTGGAGATAACATTTGTAAATTGCAGCATTTGGGTGAAATTTACTTGGGACAAAATCAACTTTCAGGATCTCTTCCTAATTGTTTAGGGAACGTCACTTCCCTTAGATTGATATATCTTGGTTCCAATAAATTGAGTTCCAATATACCATTAAACTTAGGAAATCTTAAAGATTTAGTGGTTCTTGACTTATTGTCAAACAACATAGTTGGTTCTTTACCTCCAGAAATTGGAAATCTAAAGGTTGAGACACAGATGGATCTATCAATGAATCAATTCTCAAATGGAATTCCGAGAGAAATTGGAGGATTGCAAAATCTGGAGTACCTTTCTTTGAGACACAACAAGTTGCAAGGATCTATACCAGACTCAATGAGCAACATGATAGGTTTGGAATTCCTAGACATTTGTCATAATAATATATCATGAACCATTCCTATGTCTTTGGAGAAATTTCAAAACTTGAAATATTTCAATGTTTCCATGAACAAGTTGCACGGTGAAATACCCTCAGGGGGTCCTTTCAAGAACCTCTCGAGTCAGTTTTTCATCGACAATGAAGCATTGTGTGGTTCTTCAAGGTTTAGTGTCCTGCCATGGCCCACATCATCAAAGCACAGATCAAATAGGAAAAAAAAATGCTTGTTCTATTTCTTGTGCTGGGAATTGCACTAGTATTCGTTCCTATCACCCTTATGTTTGTACGGATAAGGTATAGAAGAGGTAAAATATCTCCTCAATGAGCTAATTCATTGTCTATCGTGACAACAGAAAGAATTTCATACTATGAACTGCTCCAAGCAACTGATTCGCTTAGCGAGAGTAATCTGATTGGTTCTGGAAGTTTTGGCTCTGTTTACAAAGGCGTTCTCAGGAGTGGGACTGCCATTGCAGTTAAAGTGTTCAATCTGCAGCTGGAAGCGCCATTCAAGAGTTTTGGTACAGAATGTGAAGTTTTGCGCAGCCTTCGCCATAGGAATCTCGTGAAAGTCATCACTAGTTGCTCCAACCTTGATTTTAAGGCTTTGGTGCTCGAGTATATGCCTAATGGAATTCTTGACAAGTATTTGTATTAGCACAACTACTTCCTAGACATCAGGCAGAGACTAAGCATTATGATAGATGTGGCATGTGCGTTGGAATATTTCCATCATGGATGCTCCTCTCCCGTGATTCATTGTGATATAAAGCCTAGTAGTGTCTTGCTGGATGAGGATATGGTTGCCCACCTAAGCGACTTTGGTATTTCAAAACTGCTTGGTGAAGATGAGAGTAATTTATACACAAAAACCTTAGCAACATTTGGTTATATAGCACCAGGTACGTCTCTTTGTTTTTGCTAATTTGAACATTGATTTTCCTCTTATCTTTTTTTTTTTCCAATCAAGAAAGTATATTGCATCTTTTAATTAATTGTTTGACTGTAGAGTATGGACTGGTGTCAATAAAATGTGATGTCTATAGTTACGGGATTATGTTGCTGGAAACATTTACTAGGAGAAAGCCTAGTGAGTTTGAGGGAGATCTTAGCTTGAAGCAATGGGTGAGTTATTCACTCCCAGAGGCAGTAATGGACGTTATGGATGCCAACTTGGTTACACCAACTGATAATCTCTTACAGAAAGAGTTAGATATCATGGAATCACTCATGAAAGTAGCATTAAATTGTTGTGCTGAATCTCCGACAAGAAGGACAAACATGAAAGATGTTGTAGGGATGTTACAGAAGATCAGGATTCAACTTCTTGCATGCTGAGCATGTTCTCTGAATCTCTTGTTCCGAATCGATAACTTTTTTTGTTTTGTTTTAGCACTTGATTTGTGCATGATTCTATTTTCAGAAATGCTAGTTGTTTGCAATAAATGTCACTGTTTCCTCTTAAAAACTAAAACCAAATTGATCCTCTTGAAAATCTTGAAGCAGAATGATCTTTTTGTAAATTGTTAGAGGAATAAACTATATGAATACAAATAGGCAAGTAATATAGTTAATGTTTTACATGGGAAACACTAAGACATCAAGACAACAAACAAAACAAGCAATGACAAAAAATCAATGACTGAATCGACGACTCAAAATTGTACATTGTTGAACACCTAAGACTTAGTAGAAAACACAAAACAATTCGCAGAAATTCATTGAGGCAAAATGCCGAACAAGTTGCGGGCAACAAATCATGCAGTAAGCTGCAGATTCATGTTCTAATTGCTTTATCAGTGCCTTGAAAATAAGGGATAGATTTCATACCTAAGTGAGTGCTTGAAACAATGAAGGAAAAATTATTCGCTAAAATTCAACAAATAACCACTTTTCAGCTCCTGCAGTTGAAAAATAATGATCAAAGTGTTCGTCTTGAATTTTTTGTTCCCTCCTAATAAATTTTATTTAAAAAATAACCTTTAACTTAGTTACAGAAATTAACTTATACCATGGGCAACAATTTATACTATTTCACTAAGTAGATTTTGGTTATGCGATTTTATCTCGTGATTTGAAGGTGGTTATGTATGTGAAAATTTTATAATTGACATATATAAGACTAATAATTATAAGTTATGACATTATTCATTATCTTTTAAGTTATAATAATAAAAAATTGCAGGTTTTAACATTTTAGTAAAATAAAAAATGATTTAAAATAACAGTAAAAATTAATTAGTGTGAAATATAAATAAGGTAAAAATGGATATATTAGTAGTAAATAATTTGGAAAAATTAATGATAATTAATAGGAGAAATATAAATAGGAGATTCATAAAAAAAGGAATATTTGTTTTCCTTGTTTAGCTCAAAGCAATTAAAATTTATTCAAACAAATTTCTTTTCTTTTGTTCGAAGGTTTCTCTCTTTTCTCAATATTTTATTTGTTAGTTGTCATTCTCATCTAATTCATATTTGTTTTTATTCAATAATCTTTATTTTCTTGTAATGGACGGCTTGTTATCAGTATTAATAAAACATGGTGATAGATGAGATCTTTCAGGTTAGTGTTCTTTGCGAATTTTTATTTGTATTGATATACAAACCAAACGTAAAATTTTTTTATGAACAGTGATACTGAAAAAAAAAATCAAATTTTGTTTGTGTATAATAGTTTTAATTATGGCGTTTTTGATGAATATTCATTTTTTGAAATTACATAACTTTTGTTTGAAATTGGTATAGATTTTGGTTTGAACATTCATTTTTTTGTATGTTTCTGGTTTAAAAAATTACATAATATTTATTTGAATTTGGTATACTGGTTATACCATGTTGGTATGATTTTGGAATTATATTGGAATGAATTTCATATACTATTTATCTAATAAATGACAATTAAGAGTTAGAAGTTGTATTATTTTGGTATTATAGTAGCATGATTCTGCTGTGAAAAAAGTGAGGACTTATGGCATGAAATAGGTATGAAAAGTGTGCATAATAATTGTATGAAATTTGTATACTGATTTCAGATTTTTTGTTGTGTATAATAATTTTAATTATGACATTTTTAAAAAATGTATAATGTTATATTTTTGTATGAACATTGAATTTGTTCATTATTTGTCGGGAAAAGACATAAGTACCCCCTAGACTATGACCGATATCTCAGAGACACACCTTAACTAAACTAAGGTCCTATTACCCCCCCTGAACTTTTTTTTTTTTTTGTAATTTTGTACACCTTTTGTCTTACGTGCACACTCCGTGACTCCACACAATTGAGGCGCGTGGGAGATATTTGGATGTCACGTAAACCAAAAAGGTGCACAAAATTACAAAAAAAATGGGTTCAGGGGGGTAATAGGACCTTAGTTTAGTTAAGGTGTGTCTCTGAGATTTCGGTTATAGTCTAGGGGGGTACCTGTACCTTTTCCCTTATTTGTCTAACCTATTTTTTATTTTTTGGTATGTTTCTGGTTAAAATAAATAGATAATTTTTTTTTTGAAATTTGTATACTACTAATACCAGACATGTATGATAATCAATAATGTTTTTTTGGTATGATTTCTACTTTGATTGGATTTTTTTTGGCACTATATTGTAATGGATTTTGGGAATAATAATGTAACGTATTTTGATATATTGTTTATTTAAGAAATGACAATTAATATTTATAAGTTGGAATTATTTTAGTATTCTAGTAGCATGATTCTGATATGAATAATTGATGACTTTTGGCATGAAATAGGTATGAAATGTGTGAATAAGATTTGTATGAAATTTGTATACTAATATAACATATGTATTTTTACTTTTGTATTCTGTAACAACGTATGAAATTGCTTAAAAATAACATATGTATTTTTACTTTTGTATGAAATTTGTATGCATAAAAATGGTATGAAAATTGTACACTAATATAACATATGTATAAAAGTTATTTGTACTAATACTGACACAATAATTTATGATGGAACAGGAAAATATCCAATTCATAAAGTGTTGGAGCATAAATTATTGTCGTCTGGTTTAACCACAACTTAAATGTTGGAAATGATTTGCTGATGTGAAATTCAAGAGGTCAAAGGTTACATGCAATACATATCGTCGGGAGGGACACAACCGGAAGACATATTCAAATTACCCATCGAAAAAAAAGACATAATTTATTTTTATTTTGATTTGGTTGTATTATTGTGGAAAACTATATTTTGATTTATTTTGTCTTTTAAGTTAATGAATTATAATTTCAGAACATTTATTATGTGTGCTAGTTAATCATTTGTGTATTCAGTGTTTTTCAAATGTATACTAAAAAACTAGATAATGTTGGTATGCGATTGATATCAACTGAAAAAATTAAATCAAATCTGTAACACCCCATATTCGAAACGGACCAAAAATGCAGATTTTAGAGAAGTTGCAGGTGCAACTTGTTATACCCCATTTTAACCGGGTCAAAATAGTGTACAACATTTTGGTGATTCCAAAGTTAATAACTAAGTCAAGAAGTCGCCACCTAATTATTACGGTGAATTAGGACACCTAAATTGATTAAAGTTATTTTTTAAAGTTAACTTCATTTTAAGGTCTACTAAACTTAAGATTCTAGGTAAGGGTTCAACTAATCTAAAGGAAAGGGGTTAGGCATCCTTCAAGATCCATTAAAAATGGTTAACCGGCCGAACTTAGTTAATTAATTAGGCTAAGTGTTAAAATAAAATATAGATTTTTGAAATACTAGAGTAGTAATATAAATATGTAAGTTTCTTAAATTTGAAATTTGAAAGGTGATCTCATGAGTTGAAAACACTCTTTTTCTTGGCCAAAAATACCCAAAGTAAAAGATAGCGTAGAAAATAACTTTTATCCAAAAATGGTTTTGATCTTGTAATAAAATATATTTTTTGGAACTAATCAAATGCAGTAAGATATTTAAAATGTATCAGTCCATCTATGGAAAACGTTTGAATTTACAAACAAAGTTAAAACAAATATCTTTGATTAGTTTACACTTATGAATGATTAAAAATATCGTAGGTAACTAAAAAAGCATTTCTTTTCTTTTTACTATTAAGCCAGACTCTAGGGAATAAGTTGATTTTATTCATATTGTTAAACTAAGTGACTCACCAATAAAGTATTCAAATAGAGATCAAATATGCCTAGATTGTAAAATAAAGCAATCACAGCAAACCAAACAATTAAGCAAGCATAATGGTAAAGAATAGGCTAGACAACTAATTGGCTCTGGAAGTAGGAAAAGCAAGTAAGTGTTTTATCAAAGTAAGAATGGTCAATCCCATGTTCGGTTTATGCAAGCTCCGTGTGGCAATGGTGCCATTGAGTCTCATGGTGAGACTCTTCGGCTCCGGTATGTACATGTAAAGATAAGAAAGAAAATGAGAATTAGAGAGTTAGGAAAATCAACTGTAACAACTTCAAATAA
>NW_026036956.1:29923-51286 GCF_019186545.1 Solanum stenotomum
ATTGGGAGTAGCATAATACCGAGTTGGACTAGGGTTTCAGCGTACCCATATAGTCCCAGAACTACGAGCCACGTAGGTGTAAGTCCCCTCTGTGGGCAACATCAGTTTAGTGATCACGCCAGCATGCCTCTATACCTCTGGCAGGGTATATTGGGTCCTCTCGATGGGGCGTATACATCGGACTCCACATTTAGCTCATGTGGTTTTATGTCGGTTATTAGTAGCTCCCACAGTTCAGTCAGACTCTATTGCGTTGACCATATTTCAGTACAGTCAGTATTCAGTCTCAGTATGTTATAAATTTGGTCATTGCATTCAGTTAGCTCAGTATTCAGTATTTTCAGTATCTATATCATGTTCAGATTATATCATTGCTCAGTATGCTTTGTTCAGTTATGTGTTATTTCAGCTTTACTCTATTTTGCATGCTCAGTACCTTTCCAGTACTGACGCATACGTGCGCTACATCTTCTCGTGATGTAGGTTCAGGTTCTCAGCATCCAGATCACGCTTAGATCAGTTCCCGATCTCCAGTTCAGCAGAATCAGTGGTGAGTCCTCATTCTTCGAGGACAATAGTCATGAGTTTCTTTTTAGTATTTTTAGTCTTTAGTTTCAGTTTTGCTAGATCTAGTTGGGGCATGTCCCAACATTTCTAGTCAGTTTAGAGGCTTATTTCAGACATAGTTAGATTCAGCTAAGTATTTGAGTTTGATATTTCTTTTGTATTAAACTCTCAGATTTCATATATTCAGTTATAGTATATGCGTATTCCCCATCTTTTCAGTTTATTTATGATTTAGCTTCCGCATCAGTTTATTATCTTTAGTATGCTCATGATCATGCCAGCAGGGTTAGCTTGGGATCACTTGTGGTCCTAGGTCCCGTGTCCGCGTCTCGGGGGTAGCTTGGGGCGTGACAAAATCTTAGTATGAAATTGGTATACATTTGGTATCCAACTGATGTCCTAGTGGTAAAATTAAAAAAATAAATAACATGTAATTGGGATTTCAACAGAAATAGCCAACCTAAAACTAGTTAATGTTGTTTCCAATATGTATAAATTTGGTATCGAATTGATATTCCGTTGGGAAATTAAAAAAACCAACATGTAGTTGAGATTTCAACCAAATTAGACAACCTAAACAAGTTAATGTTGTATTCAATTGGTATCCAACAGATATTCCACTCGAAAATGAAAAAAAAACAACAAATTGTAACTGATATTTGAACCAAATTAGACAATCTAAAACAAGTTAATGTTGTATCTAATTGATGTCCAATTTATATACACTTGGTATCCAACTTGAAATTTTAGAACAAAGATTAAAAATAAAAATGTATGATATTGGTATCCAACTAGTAAAAATCCGGGAAGAATAAATCTGACAATGTAAACAATGCAGATTATATATTGTCGTAAAAAACTGTAGCAAACGAAATATACATCACCCAAAAATCAAAACATGTAATTAAAAGTGTAAATTGCAATAATTAATACAAGTTCTATATTTTCCTCTCTCTTCAATTTCAATATTTAAGTGTGATCTTTTTTTTTTTAACCATATTTAGGCTAAAATTTAGGAACTCATTATTAAAGATTTTATGATTTCATATTAATTAAATCAAGTTATTTTTCAATTCATATATATATAATTAATTAATATGAGATCATAATGAGTTCCTAAATTTTAGCCTAAATATGGTAAAAAAAATATACTTAATTCACCCACAAAAAGTATTTTAGATATAGAAAAACACACAAAAAAGAATTTCAAAATTTCAGTATAACGATTTTTTTCCTCAAAAAATCAAGTTCTAGATCAAATAAAATAAAAAACAAAATCAAAATTTCAAAATATAGAATTTTTATTTCTAAAAAAATCAGATTAAAAAAATAAAAAATAACATCAAAATTTAAAATAAAAAAAACATCAAGAAGATAAAAAAAAGATAGATTAAAGAGAGAGGAAATTACGTGTTAAAACCTATGGTGATAAATTTAAAATATTTGAATAGTAATCAATATTTATCTTGGGAATAATAAAATAATCAGAATAAGAATCAACTAATTAGAAGAAAATCAACGTAAAGATTTATTTTGTCAATTATAAATTACTATATAAAGTTAATTAGAATGGGGAAAAGGAATAAAGAAAAAGGTGAAAGAGAAACCGAAGGTGGAAAGATTAACGTGGGGGTGGAGGTGTGGGTTGACATGTGATAAGTAATCCCTTAAAAGGTGTAATAGATAATTACAAATTGATTCTCTTTCATTAATATTATTTCTCTCACCTATTAATTATATAACATTATATAGGGATAAGGCATAAGTACCCCCTAAACTATGACCGAAATTTCAGTGACACCCCTAAGCTTAGCTAAGACCTTATTACCCCTTGAACTCATTTTTTCGTATTTTTGTGCACCTTTTGTGCTGACGTGGCACCTTCAACCACCCAAGTTGATTGTGTTTGTACACACTCGCCCGCCACATGTGTAAATATTTTTTTAATTAAAAAAAATTCTTATTTTTTTAAAAAAAATATTCTTATTTTCTTTATCCTATATTTAAATTAAGTTAATACACATTTTTTTACCTATCGAACCATTTTTTTACCTACATACACTGTTATTTCTCTTTTATTTTTCTATTAATTTTATTTTCTTTGTCTTTCGTTTTGATTTGATTTCAAATTTAATTCCAAATGTCTTGTATTTAAAATAAGTTAATTTTGAACGGATATCAAAATAAGTGAAGAAAATCAAATAAAACATAAAAATATTAAAACGTTAAAATTAAAGGACACTTTTAAATTATTTTTTTAAAACAGACATAATTTTTTAAAAATAATTAAAAGTGAAAAGATAATAAATTAATTAAAAAAAAGGTTAAAATGAAAAGAAATAAAAATAAATATTTTACGAAGAAAGAAATAACAATAATTAAATATGTATAAGTTTTAATATGAATAAATATGTGTACTAACTAATTATAAAATTACCAATCAAAAAATGACATGTGTCCAATTTGTGCACTCATCACTTGCCTTTCAAGAGAGTGTGCACACTCTCTATGCCATGTCAGCATTTGTAGTGTAGTTATTCCATTTTAAATTAATTTAGGGGTAATAGGACCCTACTTAAGTTTAGGTGTGTCTCTCGGGATTTTGGTCATAGTCTAGGGGTACTTGTGTCTTATCCCCATTATATAATATATACTAGTTAATAATATATAATTAATTAATTAAATGTAATTAATTAATTTATACATTAAAACTAATCTGTTAATACTTGTAATTAAATTGTTATAAGTAGTAATATAAAAAAAGAAGATCTAAAAGTTATAATATTAACCATTAAATAGACGTGTGGTGTGATTTTTCCTTCATGTATTATGCCTAAAAAACGATGTGATTACGTGTTCAGATAAAAGTGGCTGAAACTTATAATAAAAATTTATGTATTTGCTAAAAATTATGTTGGTAAGTTGTTCTTTTATTAAAATAACTAAAATAACCTTAATTTGTTTTTATTAAAAAAAGTAATTTCTAAATGTGACCTTGTAAAGAAAAAGAGGACCACTGTATATCTTTGTGAAGAGGAAGTTAAGAGATTTATATTGGAAAAAATATTTTGAGAATTTTAAAAAAATGGACAAAATATTAAAAGACTGGGTCAAATCAAAAGTGTTCATAACCTAAAAATTAATAAGTTAGGGATAATCAACTTATGACTTTTGATTGGTTTTAGTCGTTTATAAGTACTTTGAATATTTACTAAATACGTACGTAATGAAGCTAAAAAATATTGTTTATAAGTTAGTTTAACGAGCCTATAAGCTTAGTCAAATACCTTCCAAATATCTCATTTAATTTTGTACTTTTTATCTCCCAAGTGAAAAGTGATAATGATCAAGAACACACCAAGTGTATTTTTTTGGTAACATTCATACATAAACTATCAAGTGTTTGGGTTTTCTATCTAAACTATTACCAATTATGATTAACTCTTCTTTAAAGGGAAAAGACTCAACTATGGCATTGAACTTTGAGAAAAGACTCATGATCTAATTCATCCGTTTAAAAATTGGTTCATCTATGTCATTTTCATTTGGGAAAATGGTCATCCGTGTCATTGTTTACACATAATTATGATTCGGACATGTCATTAATTAAATAATTTAGTTTAAAGAGAAAAGACTCATATATGTCATTGAACTTTGAGAAAAGGCTCATCAATGTCATATGTTAAAAGTTTGGCTCATCTATTTCATTTCAGTTGATAAATAATGACATGGATGAGTCTTTTCTCAAACAAAAATTACATAAATGAATCTTATCCTAAAATTAAATGACGTATTTAAGATTTTTTCTCCTTTTTAAAATCTCAAATTATTTCTCACTTGTGGATATAGCAAGGTAGCTAGTGGACATACCTTTAGTAGAAGCAGAGGTGGAGCTAGGTGGGGGTTTATGGGTTCGAACGAACCCACTATCTTCTTCGTAGACCCTATATTTGTATTAGAAAATTAAATAAATATATACATTTAACATGTGAACCCCCAAACAAAATTGATTTAGAACCCTCAAACTCCTAACCTTGGCTCCGCCTCTGAGTAGAAGGTAACTTGGAAAGTCTTTGGTGTATAGTTGGTCTTAATCACCAAGCAAGGAATTGGTGTATAGTTGGTCTTAACCAACTTTCTCAAGTCTTTGGGCCCACATAACCTAGAAAATTCCCTGAAATGATAACAGCCAATACAAATTAATGTTGTGTATTATTTTATTTTAAAAGGAAAAACGGACAAATATACCCCTCATTAAAAATGTGGTGTATATATGTTCTCATAATCTAGCAAAGGGTGAATATATATACTCTCACAATCTAACAAATATTTTTCCGACGTATAGTATAAGTTGATAAATGTAGCACTATACATTTCACCACACAATTATATAGAGAAAATAAAACAAGAGACTTGGTTGACTTGCACAAGTCTCTGGCTGATTAGAGGAGTTTTTGCATTTCTAATTGATTTTGTGGTATAGTATTGATATGACAGAATGAATAAATAAAAGTAAAAAAAAAAAAACAAATCATGTTGATCTCATTGCTATTTAAAGACTCAAAACCATATGTTACTCTAGTCATACCATTTTCCTAATAATATTTGTACTTACGGAGAAAGTCTTCACATTTTGTCTCTTAACAGTACTCTTGTTGCTTCAGTATGTTATGGCCCAAACCAACATTACCACTGATCAATTAGCTCTTCTCTCTTTAAAATCCCAAATCATTTCAGACCCCTTTCATTACTTGGATGGAAGTTGGTCTCCTGCTACTTATGTTTGTCGTTGGGTCGGAGTCACTTGTGGTTCTCGTCACCAGCAAGTGAAGTCCTTGAATCTTTCCAACATGACTCTTACAGGCAGAATTCCACAAGATTTTGGAAATCTCATATTTCTTCGTTCTCTTGACTTGGGAAGTAACAATTTCATAGGAAATTTGCCTCAAGAAATGGCACACTTGCATCGGCTTAAGTTTCTTAATTTAAGTTTCAACAAATTCAGTGGGGAGGTTCCTTCTTGGTTTGGGTTCTTATTCCAACTTCAGTTTCTAAATATTAGGAATAACAGTTTCACTGGTTCCATTCCTCCGTCACTCTCGAATGCCTCAAGGTTAGAGACTTTAGAAATATCTGCCAATTTACTTCAAGGAAACATCCCGGAAGAGATAGGCAATCTTCACAACCTGAATGTGTTGTCCATAGAACATAATCAGCTTACGGGTTCTATACCATTCACAATTTTCAATATTTCTAGAATTGAATTCATTGCATTTTCAAACAATAGCTTATCAGGAAATCTTCCCAATGGTTTATGCAATCGTCTTTCAATACTCAAGAGGCTTCGTCTATCAATAAACAAGCTTCATGGTCATATACCTACAAGTTTTTCAAATTGTTCACAACTTCAAATATTGTCTCCATCCAAAAATGATTTTGATGGACCAATACATAGTGAAATTGGAAGATTGAGTAACTTGAAGGGAATGGATCTTGGATTCAACCATTTAACAGGTATGTTTTCATCTTATGAATTCTAGTACTATTGTATATAATTAATCTTTTTTATTACACATTAAAATAAATGCAGGGATAATTCCACAAGAAATTGGAAATCTTGTTAATTTGGTGGACTTAGGCGTGGAAGGAAACCAGATTATTGGCTCTATCCCGATCTCCATATGCAGTATCTCCTCGTTGCAACGTCTTTCACTATGGAGGAACAATCTCAAGGGTCCCTTACCACGGGAGATTGGCAACTTAACCAAGATGCAATTTTTATATCTTACCGAAAATAGGTTAACTGGTCCATATTCAAAAAGTGATAGGAAAAAGTACATCTTATACTATATTGACGAAAATAGGTTTACTGGTATGTATTCAGCACATTAATTCTTTTTTCACGTGTTGACAGGTGAAATACCCAAAGAGATAAGAAATCTGGTTGAATTGGAGGAACTTGCTCTTGAGTTGAATAGTTTTAGTGGTTCACTTCCAATGGAGATCTTCAACATATCACGGCTGAGAGCAATATCTCTTGCATCCAATAATATATCAGCAACTCTACCACCAAACATAGGTTCTACCTTACCCAACATTGAAGGGCTTTATATGGGTCACTTAACAAATCTTGTTGGGACTATTCCTCATTCTATCTCTAATTGTTCAAAGCTTACTCTACTAGATCTTTCAGGTAACAAACTCAGTGGCTTGATTCCCAATTCTCTTGGATATTTGACTCATCTACACATCCTACACTTGTGGGGAAACAATTTAACCAGTGATTCATTTTTAAGCTTCCTCACTTCCTTAACCAATTGCAGAAATTTAAGATTTCTTTCTCTAGCTTTCAACCCTCTAAATGCCATGCTTCCGGTCTCCGTAAGGAACTTCTCCAAATCTCTTGTAACCTTTTCTGCCGCTGCTTGCAACATTAACGGCCAGATTCCAAATGAAGTTGGAAACTTAACCAATTTAATAGACCTTGATCTTTCTATTAATAACTTGATTGGATCAATTCCTACCTCAACTAGTAACTTGAGAAACCTTCAACGCTTGAACTTGAGTGACAATAAACTTACAGGATTTATTGAAGATAATATTTGTAAATTGTAGCATTTGGGAGATATTTACTTGGGTCAAAATCAACTTTCAGGATTTCTTCCTAATTATTTAGGGAACGTCACTTCTCTTAGAGAGATACATATGGGTTCTAATAAATTGAGTTCCAATATACCAACAAGCTTAGGGAATCTTAAAGATTTAGTGGCTCTTGACTTATCGTCAAACAACATGGTTGGTTCTTTACCTACAGAAATCGGAAATCAAAAAGCTGCGAACCAGATAGATCTGTCAATGAATCAATTCTCAAATGGAATTCCTAGGGAAATTGGAGGATTGCAAAATCTGGTGCATCTTTCTTTGAGACACAACAAGTTGCAAGGATCTATACCTGACTCAATGAGCAACATGGTAGGTTTGGAATTCCTAGACATTTCTCATAATAATATATCAGGAACCATTCCGATGTCTATGGAGAAACTTCAATACCTCAAGTATTTCAATGTTTCTGAAAACAAATTGTATGGTGAAATACCCTCGGGGGGTCCTTTCAAGAACCTCTCGAGTCTGTTTTTCATCAACAATGAAGCATTGTGTGGTTTGTCAAGGTTTAGTGTCCCACCATGCCCCACTTCGTCAAAGCATAAATCAAATAGGAGAAATATGCTACTTCTTTTTCTTTTGCTAGGAATAGCACTTGTATTTGTTCCTATTGCCTTTGTATTCCTATGGATAAGGTATAGAAGAGGTAAAAGATCTCCGCAACGAGCTGATTCGTTGTCTATTGTATCAACAGAAAGAATTTCATACTATGAACTGCTCCAAGCAACTGATTCACTTAGCGAGAGTACTAATCTGATTGGTTCTGGAAGTTTTGCCTCTGTCTACAAAGGCGTTCTCAGAAATGGGACTGCCATTGCAGTTAAAGTGTTCAATCTGCAACTGGAAGCAGCATTCAAGAGTTTTGATATAGAATGTGAAGTTTTGCGTAGCCTTCGCCATAGGAATCTTGTGAATGTCATCACTAGTTGTTTCAACCTTGATTTTAAGGCTTTAGTGCTCGAGTATATGCCTAATGGAAGTCTTGATAAGTATTTGTATTCCCATAACTACTTCCTAGACATCAGACATAGACTAAGCATTGTGATAGATGTGGCATGTGCGTTGGAATATCTTCATCATGGATGCTCCTCTCCGGTGATTCATTGTGATCTGAAGCCTAGTAACGTCTTGCTGGACGAGGATATGGTTGCCCGCCTAAGTGACTTTGGCATTTCAAAACTGCTTGGTGAAGATGAGAGTGATTTATACACAAAAACCTTAGCAACATTTGGTTATATTGCACCGGGTACGTCTCTTTGTTTTTGCTAATTTGAACATTGATTTTTTGTCCTTTTTTTTCAATCAAGAAAGTATATTGCATATTTAAATTAATTGTATGACTGTAGAGTATGGACTGGATGGACTGGTGGCAATAAAATGTGATGTCTATAGTTACGGGATCACGTTGCTGGAAACGTTTACTAGGAGAAAGCCTAGTGAGTTTGAGGGAGATCTTAGCTTGAGCAATGGGTGAGTTATTCACTCCCCGAGGCAGTAATGGACGTTGTAGATGCCAATTTGGTAACACCAATGGATAATCGCTTACATAAGGGGCTTGATGTTGTGGCATCAATCATGAATGTGGCATTAGATTGCTGTGCTGAATCTCCGGTAAAAAGGACAAACATGAAAGATGTTGTAGGGATGCTATAGAAGATCAAGATTCAACTTCTTACATGTTGAGCATTTTCTCAGAATCTCTTGTTACAAATCAATCACTTGTTTGCTAAATTTTTGGATTCATGTAAAGATTGCTTCTGTTTTCTTTAGCACTTGATTTGTGCATGATTCGGTTTTCAGAAATTCTAGATGGTTGCAATAAATGTCACTATTTCCTTTTAACTAAAACTAAATTGACCATTGCTTCTATCCTTTGTTTAGTGCTTTTTACTGATGCAGAGGATGAGTGAGTTTGTGCAACAACATTTCATTTACTACCCTATAATCTTTCTATAAATAGTGAAGGTCTTTCATTATTTTATACACAAGAAAACATAGATGGTAAAAGATGAAAAGTATTATATTGAGATTAGTGTAGTGAAAGAGAGTGTTGAGATAGAGAAAAATATTCCAAGTCTTCACCTTATATGTTGTCAGTGTCGGTTGAATGGGAAAGCCACTAAATCAAGTGCTTTAGACAATTAGACCCCCAAATTGAAGGCCCCAAAATTTTATTTTATATGCTATAAAAGTATGAATATGTCACGACCCAAATTCACAAGTCGTGATGGCACCTATGTTCCCAACCAATAGGCAAGCCAACCCAACATATTTACCAATTTTAACTGACTAATGAGGTAAAAAGGTAAACAACGAGTAAAATTTCCAACACTAAGTTCTTTGTAATTATAAAATACGGAAAGCCAAAATACTACCCAAGAAATTGTGTCATAAGTACAAGAACCTCTAAATATGATGCAACTCTGAAACTAAATGACAAATCCAAACATAAGGGATATTCTGTCTGAATACTAAAATAACAGAATAAATAAAAGATAGAAGGAGGTGTGGGCCACGGAACAGCCAAGCAGCTCACCACAACTCCAAGATATTCCAAACACGGACTCAAAAAGCTCCACGAGATGTGCTCGTACTCGGAATTGAATTTGCACCACAAAAGAGTGCAACAAGTGTAGTATGAGTACGAAACCACGTGTACCCAGTATATCTCATAGACCGACAATGAAGAAGTAGTGATAGGAGTTTAAATAATAATAAAAAATAAGTCTTTTACTTATACAAGTCTATGGCACGCTTACCAGTCGAGTTTCATCAAAATAAGGATAATCAAACTTCACATAATGTACAACCACCAATAAAGCACGTAATCAACTATAATAAATGATGTAATGAGATGTAGTGCAATGTGACACCATGAAATGATATGCCTCATAATGCCAGGTACTCTCTCAATCGTATATACATGATACTCCTCGGAAATACATCGAGAGTTCATGACCCATGGGGGACTCGTGAGGTCCATATACCGACACAGACGATCTCCACGTGTCTGTGCGGACAATCTCAACGCACTATCATAAAATCAAACGCACGGACGGTCTCCACGTGCCCAAAATATAATCTTAACATCTCACCATCCCCAGCACGGACGATCTCCACGTGCCCAACTTATACTCAATCTCATGTCAATGCATGTGCACAATATAATCTCAAATAAAGGGGATGATGATGCATCTCAATCAATCAAATATCAGCATAATACATAGCCACCTCAACCATCACAAGTATACGAGTTCAAATAGGAACACAATCACACAAAATAATCAGTCAATAATATATCAGCTAATGCCCATATGCTTTGACATTCTCAGATTACAATCCGCATACTATAGTAATAACTTTCCCTTTATACACCGGTACTCGTACCAATGCCCGTCACACCATTGGTACGAGACCCCCATCTTTCTCCCTTACCCATTGTCTATTCCGTGTTTAATCTTTAATTAGGAAAATGTCCTTCATCGAAGTCTAAAAGTCTTAACATACCTTGAATGCCGAACACGTGCCACAAATCCTCAAGATTTTTCCTTCCCCTTTCGCAGGGCTTCAGAATGTTCCCAATCTACCAATTGTGAAATATTTGTAAGCATGCGAGTTCATAGAAACCCATATTATTATATGTCTATCCTAGACCCAAAACTCACTCATATCTCTAATCAAGCTCCTAATTTTGATATAATTTATATGTCAAAAATATATTTGCTAAATTTCAAGCCTAGGATTAAGCCTCAACTCCTCCAAATATCATGAATCTAATGATATTCACAAGATCTAATACACCTAATATTTAATTACATATCTCAATAAATGCAAACTTGACTCATGATTGACAAATTCTTAAATTATTTGGCTTCCTAAAAGTACGTAAGACATGTATCCAAGGAACTGCTTCTTACTATTGTATGCAAATTCAGACTTAACCAGCATTACAACTTATCTAACCAAGAATCACCGGTTGCGGAACAAAAACATTTATCATGTGACGGTGCATCAACATTGATTTTAGTCATAAGCAAATTACCTACGCCAACAGTTTAAGTTGCAAAAAAAATCACAATGGAGTAATTAAATTCCATATTGTGATTTGCTGTATACCACCGATCAAGGAGTTGCAATTGTAGTCTAAAGCTAATATAAAACCCCAAAACAGTGACAAGAAATCCACAATTTTCACTCAACTATAACCTGCACTTAAATCATGAAACCATCAATTTAAACCCAAATTCCCAACGTTCTTTAATTTCCATTTATTAACTCCCCAATCATTACCTAATAAGTATCACCCATTGTAACAATAAACATATGCATTATACAATTCACAACTCGCCTGAAAGGAAAATTTGTTTTACCTGGAGTCTGCGGTTTCTCTTCTCCCCCCACACGTTTTGCCTAACTCTGTTACTGGTGTTATGCTAATCACCCATTTAACTTAAATCAATACATGGGCCAAGTGGTAAAAGGTATTAAACAAATTATGTACTTGGCCCATTAACTATCAACTATTAATTATTTGCTAAATATTCGTCAACTAAATACTCGTAGCTATCGAATAGTTTAAAATTTTCATTTAAATTTTACGGAAAGAGTCAAAATAGTCCTAGTTCTCAAAACGAGCTAGCGGGTCGTTACAGAATAAGAAGTACTAAATTATTTCTTTTTTGAAATGTGATTGAAGTTAGTGAACTAATTCAAATTTATACTCTTTTCATCTCTATTTTTGTGGCTTGTTTTCTTTTCTACTTGGTATCAAGAAGAATGGCTGCTTTTCATATTTAATAAAAATATGATGTGTTATATATCTCATTTTAACATTAATGAAATAATTATTGCTATAAATTTTTTATAATTTATTTTAGATCATAAATTTTAAAATTCTTTATATATATATATATATTTTATAATTATGCACTATCTAATCAAATACATTCACATGAATTAGAGAACATAAACATTATGCAATATATAAAAATGATGAAGTCTCTTGCTTGTTTTTTACTTGGAGAAGGGAAAATAGAAAAGGAGATTGTAAGATGAGAATCGAACCCTCACCAATAAGGTGAAAATTCAGATAGTCAATGAACTGAACTATTGAGATTTTTTTGACAAAGTCAATTGTAGAGTTAATTATATTTTTACTAGGTAATTTACCCGCGCGAAAATAATCTTTCTAAGCTTTTGAACAACCTTTCCAATAATTGACTGTTATAAGAAGAAAAAAGTAAATTTTAGTAGGTTTTAAGAACATTTCAACAGAAATTAAATGATTTGACATTATCACATATCTCAAGAATTTTAAATATATAATGAATGATTAAAAATATTTTGATATGCAATCATTTTTATCTTTTACATAATTTATCATGATATATGTTTGATGATATAATTGTCTTGTTAAAACTGAGTGATGTTTTTATGTAGCGATTAAACATAGTTTTTTCTATTTTTTTGTACATGAAAAATACAGAACTGATAATTTTATGATTAGAATAACTCCTTGTTAAAAACAAATTATATAAAAGTTTTCGATAATCAATATTAGTTATAAATAAATTAAGTCCGTTAAAAATGTACACCACAATAACATAGATAAATTTTTTTAGAGACAATCTACTTGTCTGAGGTCAAACGTTCACCACTTTTCATTATTGTTACTTTGTTACTCTAACAAAATTTATAGAAGGAGAAAAATAAATTTGAAACAACAGCAAAATAATATTGTTGACCCTTTTAGAAATTCATTCTTCATTAAACTGGTGCCTTCTAACTGCTTCATCAATGCAACTTTATGACTTTTTTAGAAATATGTATGTATAGTTGTTGCATTATGAAAGTACAAGTAGATCAAAATGTTGGATTCTAGACTCATGTTAAAGAAATATTCTCGAACATTAAAAAATTAAAAATGAGTCTAACCTAGATAACTCAAATGCTCAGCAATGACTTGGGACATAAAGGACAACAAATCTATGTTAATAGACATATCTTTTGTAGCTTAAGATATTACTTTTATTTAGAGCAAGTTCTGTTTCATATTCTTCAAATTAAGCTTGCTGAAAATAGTCATAACTTACACCAAAATATTAAGTAGAGCTAAATGAGAAGGGAAAAAAGAAAAAAACATTAAAAGGACGAAAGTTTTGTCCAAGTGAGATCATATACATACCAAACGAAAAATAATCAATACAATTTTAAGGAGACAACAAAACAGCGAGAAAAAACATACATTAAAGGGAGTAAACTATGAGATATCCAATGATGATAACAAATCATTCTAACCAGAAAAGTTCTTATGTTTTAAAATAACATACCTCAGAAAATTCACTAACACTTCAATCAACTTTCAATCCTTAAAGTATTCATAATATCCAGTGATAAAATTTAGTAAAAACAAAAAAAATATGGGCATGCAAAGTTATTAACTCTCAGAGAATTTTTTAAAGAACACAAAATCTCATCCTTGTATGTGAAGAAATGACGTTGATGAACAAATTAGAGATTTGTAAGGTTTTTTTTTTTTTTTTGTACCTTCAACAATTCCAGTAGAGAAAACATGCTTGAATACTCAATTAACGTTTGTTATTTAATATGTACTAACAAATACTTATAACAATAATATTACAGAAACATATACAACAAAATTTAAAGCATGTACTCAAAAATAACAACTAATAATATAAGCATAAATTAATGGCTGTAAAAACATACCAGGATCTATAACAATAGAATGAAACAGAATGTAAAAAATTGAGCCCACTGAATGCACAGTGTCCCCTTAAGGAAATTATTCCCCCCTAGTACCCGAGATTTAAAGGAATAGATCCTATCAGGAAAGAACGATTCTATTCACCAGTGTATTGATACAAAAAAATGGTGTCAGTGAGTCATTCAGTAGGAGCAAAGTACACAATTATTTAATTGTCCAAAAGAAGAAGAAGAAGTTCAAAATTTTCGTTGTTTTAAAATGAGAGGAATTTCCTCTATTTATAGACAACAAAAGGTAGTGTGAACAAATGCTTATTGTGTCTTATCGGAAAGGTCACAACCTTTCATAAAAGTCACAACTCTTCATAAAAGTCTCTACTCTTCATAAAAGTCACAATTGTTCATAAAAATCACAACTTTTCATGAAAGGGGAAGGCTAGTTTTGGAAATAAAATAAATTAAAAGGGAATCCTGCTTTGTGGTGGCGCCACGTAGGCGGATCTAGGGTTCTCTTTTATATGTATATATGTTGGAAATAAAATAAATTAAAAGGGAATCCTACTTTGTGGTGGCGCCACGTAGGCGGATCTAGGGTTCTCTTTTATATGTATATATGATATATGATTTTTTTTAACTTTGAAATGAACTTGAACAATTCTAAATGTATGAAATTAGTGTATGTTTTTTATACAAATATACGTGTATTAATCCCTATCAATTAGTAAAAAATATGAAATTTACTTAAATATTGTTAAACCCTCACTATCTCAAGGAATATACTTCTACATAAAAGTTTAGCAAGTTACACAGTTAACAACTATAGAATTAACAAATAAAAAACATGCAAAAAATAACAACAAAAGATATTGTATCTTGATTCTACTTTCAAAGTGATAAACATTGATACTTCCTCCGTTTCATATTAAGTAAATTATTGAGCCTTTTTTTAAATGTTAAAAATTAAGTGGATTGTTCAAAATTCAAAAGAGTTGTTGCATTTTTTTTTTCATTTTTGCTCCTCATTTACAATTTTCAGGTGATAATTTTAAGAGAGTTAATTGCTCATATTTATGAATTTACTTTGAGTTATTAATATTTTCAAAAGTAATTTGAGAATAATTAAAAGGGCAAAAGTGGAAAATGATGTTCAGTTTATATTCTAAATTTTTTTTTCCCTAATGAATATGTATTGCGTCATAAATTCACTTAATATGGAATAGTGTGAGAAACTATATATATGACACTACATAATGATAAAAATTCATAGATTTATACCAACGGTTAGAAGTTGAAAATGAAAGCAAGACTTGGTAGATTCACATTATTTTTTGTCATTTTTATTATCATCTCAACAAATTAAGTGAAAAACAACAAGAAGAAGACAATGGAAAGTTTTGCTAATTTATCTACTTATCTAAAATGAGTGGTTTCAACAGTACTTGAATATCTATCTACTTATTACATTGAATGATGGAATGAATGAAGAAAAGTAGTTTTTCCTTTTTCCTTGAAAAAAAGATTCCAAAGAAAAGTCTCCTAAACACTAATATATGTACATATGGAGAAGGCCTTGAGATCTTTTCTCTTAACATTACTCTTGTTCACTATGTTATACCTACTTCAGCCATGACTCCTACCAATGTTTCTACGGATCAATTAACTCTTCTCTCTTTGAAATCCCAAATTAGTTCAGACCCATTTCATTACTTGGATGAAAGTTGGTCTCTGAATATTTCTGTTTGTCATTGGGTAGGAGTCACTTGTGACTATCGTTACCAGCAAGTGATCAAGTCCTTGAATCTTTCCAACATGACTCTTACAGGCAAGATTCCACGAACCTCACATTTCTTGTTTCTCTTGACTTGGGAAGTAACAATTTCCATGGAAATTTGCCTCAGGAAATGGCACGCTTGCGTCGGCTTAAGTTTGTTGATTTAAGTTTGAACATCCCGGAAGAGATAGGCAATCTTCACAACCTGTACATAAAAGATAATCAGCTTACGGGTTCTATACCATCGACAATTATCAATATTTCTAGAATCGAAGTCGTTGCATTTACAGACAAAAGTTTATCAGGGAATCTTCCCAATGGTTTATGCAATGATCTCCCGATACTCAGAAGGCTTCATCTATCATGAAACAAGCTTCATGGTCATATGCCTACAAGTTTGTCAAATTGTTCACAACTTCAAATATTGTCTCTATCCGGAAATGATTTTGATGGACGAATACATAGTGAAATTGGAAGATTGAGTAACTTGCAGACATTGTATGTTGGAGGTAACCATTTCACAGGTATATATGTTTTATCTTTGAGGAAGAGGCAGCTAAGGTGGTTCACTTCCAATGGAGATATTCAACATATCAGCACTGAGAATAATGGCTCTTTCAGCCAACAATCTATCAGGAACTCTACCACCAAACATATATAGGTTCTACCTTACCCAACATTGAAATACTTTATATGGGTCGCTTAACCAATCTTGTTGGGATTATTCCTCATTCTATCTCCAATTGTTCAAAGTTTACTAGACTAGAGCTTTCACAAAACAAACTCACAGGATTGATTCCCAATTCTCTTGGATATTTGACTCATCTACACTCCCTAAACAACTTGAGTGGATCGATTCCTACATCAATTCAGAACTTGAGAAACCTTCAGCGTATGTATTTTCAGTACAATAAACTTACTGGATTTATTGGAGATCATATATGTAAAGTGCAGCATTTGGGTGATATTGACTTGGGTCAAAATCAACTTTCAGTATCTGTTCCTAATTGTTTAGGAAATGTTACTTTCCTTAGAGAGATACATATGGATTCCAATAAATTGAGTTCCAATATACCAACAAGCTTAGGAAATCTTAAAGATCTAATGGTTCTTGACTTATCATCAAACAACATGGTTGGTTCTTTACCTCCGGAAATTGGAAATCTAAAGGCTGTGATACAGATGGCCGATCTGTCCATGAATCAATTCTCAAATGGAATTCAGAAATTGGAGGATTGCAAAATCTGATGCATCTTTCTTTGAGACACAACAAGTTGCAAGGATCTATACCTAACTCAATGAGCAACATGATAGCTTTGGAATACCTAGACAATTCACATAATAATATATCGGGAACTATTTGTTACCTCATGTATTCAAGTTAGTCCAAAAATGCAGAAACAGAAAGTAGATGAAATAGACAGAATGATTTTTATCCGAGTCCACAGAAACCACTGTGTTTTCTTAATAAATTTAATCCCCTCACTGTACCCGAGGTTGCAGATTAATTCCTCCCAAGATAAAATGGATTAACCAGTTAAAGAAGTAGTGGTACCTCAAACTTCAATAACTTCAGCGAACGCAAGAACATCAACAAGAGCACACACAGACTCAGTCGATCGACAATTTTGTTTATGTAAGAAAATATATGCAGAGAGGAAAAATTTTCAGTATTTAAAACCAGAAAAAACATCTCTATTTATAGCCATTTACAGCAAGGAATGCGTCTGTTTAGACAATTTTGTTCAGACCCATTTTTTCCAGAAGGTTGTGTCTTTTGGGAAAAATAACGACTTTTCGGAACGTTATTATCGTTGCATATGAATTTCAAATAAATTTTGTTGCGCCAAATTAATTATGTTATTTTAACTAACATTCTGAATTAATTTATAAGAGAAAAGAAATAAATTAACAAGATTGATTAAATAAATTTTGTCCAAAAATAGTATCAATCAATCACTTGCCAAATCCAAATCCAAATCCGAAGCCGAAGCCGAAGCTGAAGTCGAGGCCGAGCGAGCGATGACGACGGCGCGAGGGGGCACCTTCTTCTTAACCCTTTAAGAACTAAAAGAATTGTTTCCTAATATAAGGACAACAATTTCCTTTCTTCTACCAATATGGTAAAAAGGACTTTTCATTTGCACTTTGCAATGACTTTTCATTTTCCTTCCAAAATTGGTTCCCCCCCTTTCATTGGTTCTTCCTCTTTCCATTTTCTCTTTTTTATTTCTCATTCACACCTTGCTAAACCCAACAATCCCCCACATGAATAGGGAATGGCTATAGTTAAAACATATGCATGAAAAACTTGTGTGTCTTGTAAGTACGAGTTAATCGCATCTGGATAAGTAGGTTTCCCTTTAAACTTTCCATAGTGAACATATATCGGATATACTCGGTCAATCAGTAGATTTGATATCTTTGAACCGTAGAGCTTTGGTGTATACCTAAACAACATAAGTCACACAATCAACCCTTGAACTGTTTTTGGTTCTCATTGTTTTGTTCGTTTCAACCATGAACACATCTCGGTTAATAAGTGCTTAGAGAACTGGCCTTACCGGATTCTCCTTGAAGCGGCTTACACTTCACACTTACATAGGTGGTTTCTAACTGTGTTATCCCGTAGATACATCATTTGATATACCCTGTATCAAACTTAGAAACCATTAAAAAGTCCTTATGCCTTTATCCTGGTTACTGAACATTATCTCATCATGAGAATGGACCATCAAATATGTTTTGACAATGTTGAACCGTCATCTATGACTTTGTTTGATCTCCTTGAACCTAGATCTTGGGATCTTCAGTCTTCTAGGTAGAGTTACCGCCACGATGACTTGTTCTCGGCCATAGTCCCATTCCCATCGATAATCTCTCAACTCCCTCTCTAGTTAGGACTTTTGTAAGTGGATCTGACACATTATCCTTTGACTTTACATAGTCAATTGTTATAATTCCACTAGAGAGTAGTTGTCTAACAGAGTTATGTCTTCGTCTTATGTGACGAGACTTCCCGTTATACATAACGTTTCCAGCCCTTCCTATTGCAGCTTGACTATCGCAGTGTATGCATATAGGTGCAATTGGTTTGGGCCAAAACGGAATATCTTCTAAGAAATTCCGGAGCCATTCAGCTTTTTCACCTGCCTTGTCTAAGGCGATAAATTCTGACTCCATTGTAGAGCGAGCTATACATGTTTGTTTGGATGATTTCCAAGAGATTGCTCATCCACCAATAGTGAAAACATATCCACTCGTGGATTTCGTTTCAGTTGACCCAGTAATCCAATTTGCATCACTATATTCTTCAAGAACTGCTGGATATTTGTTGTAATGCAAAACATAGTTTTGAGTGTCTTCTAAGTACCCCAAAACTCTTTTCATTGCCAACCAATGATTTTGATTGGGATTACTTGTGTATCGACTCAGTTTACTTATAGCGCAGGCTATGTCTAGTCGTGTATAGGTCATGACATACATCAAACTTCCCAATACTCTGGTGTAATCCAATTGAGACTGACTTTCACCTTTATTCTTAGCAAGATTAAGGTTCACATCAATTGGGGTCTTTGCCTTTTTGAAATTCAAATACTTGAACTTTTCAAGTTTCTTTTGAATATAATGAGATTGAGACAATGCTAGACCGTTAGGAGTTTTGTGAATCTTTATTCCCAATATCAAATCGGCTACTCCTAGATCTTTCATATCAAACTTACTAGCAAGCATACGCTTAGTAGCTTTTATATTGGCAATGTCCTTGCTCATTATCAACATGTCATCCACATATAGACATACAATGACTTCTTGATCCGTAGTGTCTTTAAGGTAAACACATTTATCACACTCATTGATCTTAAATCCATTTGACAACATGGTTTGGTCAAACTTTGCATGCCATTGTTTCGGTGCATGTTTTAGTCGATAAAGTGACTTAACAAGTTTGCATACTTTCTTTTTTTTGTCGGGAACTACGAAGCCCTCAGGTTGTTCCATGTAGATCTCTTCCTCCAGCTCTCCATTTAAGAAGGCGGTTTTCACATCCATTTGATGGATTTCAAGACCGTATACTACAACTAGGACAATTAACATCCGAATTGATGTAATCCTAGTCACTGGCGAGTATGTGTCAAAATAATCAAGACATTTTTTCTGTCTAAAACCTTTGACAACAAGTCTTGCTTTATATTTGTCAATAGTTCCATCATCTTTCATCTTCTTTTTGAAGATCCATTTTGAACCCAAGGGTTTGTTCCTTGGAGGAAGATCAACCAACTCCAGGTATGATTGCTTAAGATTGATTCAATCTCACTATTGACAACCTCATTCCAAGAGGTTGAGTCGCTAGACAACATCGCTTCCTTGAATGCTTGAGGCTCACTTTCAAGAAGGAATGTTACAAAATCATATCCAAATGAAGTAGTTGTCCTTTGATGTTTACTGCGACTTGGACTTTCTTCATTGGTTTCATTTTCTTTTGGTTCTTCTCGAGGTTGTTTAGACCCCCCACTAAATGACTCAAGTCTAATTTTATATGGATAAATATGTTCAAAAAATTCAGCATTATCTGATTCCATTATCGTATTATCATGAATATCCGGATGTTCGGACTTATAAACCAAAAATCAACATGCCTTACTATTTGTGGCATATCCAATGAATACACAATCCACAGTTTTAGGCCCTATTTTCACCCTCTTAGGTATAGGAACCTGGACCTTGGCAAGACACCCCCACACTTTGAAATATTTCAAGTTGGATTTTCTACCTTTCCATTTCTCATATGGAATAACATATGTCTTCGTATGAGGCACTCTATTGAGTATTCGATTTACTGTAAGGATAGCCTCCCCCCACAACTTTTGTGGTAAACCTGAACTTATAAGTAAGACATTCATCATTTTCTTTTAAGTTCAGTTTTTTCTTTCTACAATTCCATTAGATTATGGAGAGTAATGAGCAGTAGTTTGATGGATTATTCCATTTTCCAAACATATTTCTGCAAATGGAGATTCATATTCTCAACCTCTATCACTTTTAATCATTTTGATCTTTCTATCCAACTGATTTTCAACTTCAGTTTTATATTGCCTAAATGCATATATTGCTTCATCCTTACCATTTAACAAATAGACATAACAATATCTAGTGCAATCGTTAATAAAAGTTATGAAATACTTTTTCCCACCACGTGTTGGTGTTGACTTCATGTCACAAATGTTAGTGTGAATCAGTTCTAAGGGATATGAATTCCTTGCAACAGATTTATAAGGATGCTTAGCATACTTAGATTCAATGCAAACTTGACATTTTGATTTATTGCACTCAAATTTAGGCAAAACATTTAAGTTAATCAGTTTTCGCAAGGTTTTGTTATTAACGTGTCCCAAACGTTCATGCCATAAACATTTAGACTCAAGCAAGTAAGAAGAAGCAGAATCTTTATTCATATCAACTGCAATTACATTGAGTTTAAAAAGGCCCTCAGTGAGGTAACCTTTTCCTACATACATCTCATTCTTACTTACTACAACTTTATCAGAAACAAATACACATTTGAATCCATTCTTAGTCAGAACTGGTATAGAAACTAGGTTCTTTCGCAATTCCGGAACATACGAGACCCTGTTCAAAGT
>NW_026036956.1:56264-86869 GCF_019186545.1 Solanum stenotomum
TAAAATAAAATAAAATAAAAAATTACGTAACTCCATCTTTGGTTTCCTTTTTTTACTTCATTTTTGAATTTTTTTGAAGATGATAGTTATCCAAATCAATATCCAAACGGATAAGTTTTTGAAATTTGAGTGATTAATTTTAATTTTAAATTTTAATTTCAAAAGATAAATAACTAATTTTATTCCTACAAAATAGTTAACCACATAACACACATTTAAATAACAAAAATCATTCTTAACTACACCATTTACATCTTCCCAAAAATTGTACTCATTTCAGAATTCTTATTCTCTTAAGCATGGTAACATTTTTTGCTTTTCAAGTTTGCTTTTATGATTAGTTCATGAGTATGAAGAGAAGATCATTTGGTTTAAAAGAGTTCAGAAATAGATTGATATTTCTTTTAAGATAAGTTCATAGTTTTTCATATCAATGAAAATGAGTATGTTTAATTTTGTTTAAGATAAAAAAGGAGTATGTGTTACGTTATACTATTAATCAATAGGCTTATTTAAATTTTGAAGGAATTATGTTTAGCTTTTGTTTTATTGCAAGTATGTTGCCGGTTGATATAGATACTACTCTACTTCTTAGATCCATGATATAATAACATGAATTGATCTGAATTTTGAAATATATACAATATGTATATATGTAGAAATATGACTTTGTTCTCTTTCTCTGTTTCTTTGCAGGGAAAATAATTTGCAAGAAAGTGATAATTTTTTGTATAGTTTAAACTACCAAGCAAGATAAGATAAGAAAACACTATGTTAGGAGCCTCTGGATGATATTGCAAGCTGTTACAATGAATAGAGGTAGAGGAGTGGCGGCATTACTCATTAGTCGAGGGCCTTCATGGGTTATTCCCAATCTCATATATATCAATGGTTAACAATCAATTTCACTCTATAACAATTACCATCTCAATCTGAAAAGAGGTTAAAATCTAAATATATTAACAACAATAATAACCTACTTTGCAATGATTCAAAACTATTCTTAAAATAAATGAATTTTTAAATACAAGACTTGTTTTTGTGAAATTATATCAAAATATTTCTAACTACACATTATCGTTCTATGTCGGAGTCCTAAAACTTGAAACAATAAATCAATGTATGTTTAGGACTTCTCTACTTTCTTTTTATTTTTGGAATTTATAAAAAAACTATATCAACTATTTAAACTATAAAATAAATTTATTATATTTATATAATTTCTGTATACAAACAGTTGCTAAAAATTTCAAAATATGAAAAATCGGAATAACTGAAAATTGTGCCATACTTTTCTACTTATAGTTATTTTTATTTGATACTTCTTTTTTCTTTTAAAAATTTCATAAAGTCGAAGTATTTTAAGTTGTAAATCGAAAATCCAAAAACGAAATTTAACAAATGAAAATAAAACACTTATGATACCACTAAAAAATTAAATCTCACTTTTTAAAACTCTATTTTATATCAAAAGAGAAATTACTTTTTTATAACTATTGCAAGGTCAATTTTATCTCCCAGAAGGGTTAAATTGATTTATTAATCTTTAAACGAGATATATTTTTAATGTTATTCAGTTAGTTACTTTTTTTTTATTAGTTATGTCAATTTATAATTTGTGTAAATATAATTATTTTTAAAAAAGTATACGAATTTTGTTAGTAGATTTAAATGATAAAAAAAAAATCCTACAATCTAATGGTAGTTTAAAACAAACGAAAATTTTACTAGAAAAAATTAACTATATTGTATTAAAGGAAAATAATAGACCAAAATATTAAAATATTGAATAAAAATCATATAAAATTCAAATTCAAATTTTATTTATCCATATAAAATATTTAATTGTTATTGCACAAAATATAAAAATAATTATCAACAAAATTGAAATATCTTAGATCAATATTGAATTGAATATTAAAATAATTCCAAACAATAACTGAAAGTAGTATTTAAATTTTAAAAATAAAACAAGCCTAAATTTGTGCCATACTTTCCTACTCATATTTATTTTCATTTGAATACTTCTTTTTCCTTTAAAAAATTTCATAATTCAAAGTATTTTATATGGATAAATCGAAAATCCAAAAAAAGAAATACTTCTGTTTTTGCATAAAAATTCATAATTCAAAGTATTTTAATTTGTAAATTGAAAAATAAAACATTACAAACTCAAAATTAAAGAATTTCACTGAAAAATTAAATCACACTTTTCTTAAATCTATTTTATAGGAAATTAGCAAGTACTTCAATATAACAATTACAAGGTCAATTCTATTTCCCATGGGGTTAAANAATTACCAAAATGACCTTTCGGGTCATTACAGTCAATTCTATTTCCCATGGGGTTAAATTGATTTATTTATTTTTAAATTGAGATATATATTTTTAGTGTTATTGTAGTTACTTATTTTTATTAGTTGGGTGAGTCTAAATTTGATACATTAGTTTTATTGTAGTTACTTATTTTGTGAAGCTTTTTTCTCTTGAATTATGGAGGTTTAATTTATTATATTTAGATTACATGTATAATGTACCAATTATTCATGTAATCTACGTAGTACAATTATTTTTCATAGTTATAGAATCTTATAATATATATAAGATTATTATTTGTTGATAAAATGAAAAAAATCTCAAAATCAAGTGCTCGGTTATTATTTGTTGATAATGCTAAAGAACTTCTCAAATTTGTCTCTATTTCTTCGATTGCAATGGTAATAGAAAATTAACATTATATTACTATTGTCAAATTTAGACAATGAACTAAGCTTATATGTTGATTTAGTTACACAAATATTCTATTATAGCATTATCAAGTTGCAAATTAACATTCTCTCAACAATATTATCTTTATAATAAATCAAAATTTAAAATTATCAATAAATCAATATTTATGATTACACATATCAATTAACCGCTCAACGCGCGGGTACGTATACTAGTTATTTAATAATAGAAAAGAGAAAATCATGGATAAAATATTTTTTTAAAAAGGAACGTATCACTTAAAATTCTCATCAGTTACAATTTCAAAAGTAATTGATTGTATTTATTCCAATATTAATGAATCATGATATGTGTATTTGTATTCATTGTGGTTTTCATGTTTGGATTTGTAAAATGACATTTGTATTTCTTTAGTAGTTTGTATTCATTCGAATAGGTATACCAAATTTATTTGTAGTTATTAAGAAACATATTTGCATCCATATACTTAAAACTCGTGTTCATTCAGAAAAGATACAACATTGATTTGTAAATTTTTCAAAAACGTATATTCTTTCTTAAAATTCCAACAAAATTTGTATTCCAGTCATCAAAAACGTACAAATTTACAATCACAATTTGTATTTAAAAAATATATATTTCTTATCTGTTATGTATTCCAAAAATATATTATATTCAAAGTTTAATTTATAGAACATCTACTAAATCATATTCCAAATTACTTTATATTCCAAGCATCCAACATATAAAAAAAAGTCAACAACTATTTTTTAATTTTGAAATATGACTGATGATTCTGTACTTGCATTTCCTTTGGGTCCTTCTGCATGTGAGAAAGATGCAAAAATACTTCAATTCCTTGAAAAGATAACTAGAATTGTTGATGTCGTCCAACAAAGTGTCTTAGATGAGATATTGATCCGAAACTCCCAAATTGAATACCTCAGTGACTGTCTAACCTTTAAATCGAATAATCAGATAGTAACTTATGAAGATCTTTAGATTCAAAATACAAAATACGATCCAAATCCATTTTCGAATCACTTTTTCAATAGCCATTTTCGAATCACTTCTAAACAAATTAAAGAATCACCAGTTAATGAATATCTGATCGTTTTTGTATTTCACCGGCAATCTCAAAGTTCAACGAAATCAATCCAATTCACTTTGAAATCTCAATCGATTATTTCAAAATTTTATTCCCTAATAGAAACAATCGCAAATCAGTTGGATTCACTTTGACAAAGGTTGAAAATCTTGTGAATGATATCTGAGATTTCTTAGAAAAATGGAGGAATTTGATTTAGAAAAGGCAAGGTTTAAGTTAGTTGAGGATATGGAATAATGGAAGAAATTGTGAGAGAGAGAAAAAGAGAAAGGATAGACTTTGAGTAAAAAATTTAGAGAGAGAAAAGTGGTAATGGGGTCTTTGTTTTTAACTTTCACACGTAATGAAGTAACAAAATGGGGCAAATTTGAGAAATAAAAGGAAGGTAAATGAATTATATTAGGATACACTTTCTTTGCTAAAATATTGACATTTTGACATTTTTAATAATTATTTTAAAGTGTAGATGTTTTTAATAATTATGTCAGAGATTTTGACTAGTTAGCTAACTTATCCATTAAAGTAATGACCAAATGAATTTAAATTGTAGCCAAATTGAATTTATTTAGTAAATTTGGCTAGTAATTAAATAGGACGAATTAATATAAATTAATTAATGAGCTTCTTACTCTTAACGAAATAAAATAATTAACTTAATTATAAATAAAATAAAATAATTTAAAATATAAACTATTATATAACTAAACTAGTTAACCAAATATTTAACAAAATCTTTTTGAGACGGTTTTCGAATATTCATAAACTATACTAATTATATACAAAATTATATAAAACATATATATTACTTAAAAATTATAAACTAAATAAAATAATTTAAAATATAAACTATTATATAACTAAACTAATTAACCAAATATTTAACAAAATCTTTTTGAGATGGTTTTCGAATATTCATAAACTATACTAATTATATACAAAATTATATAAAACATATATATTAGTTAAAAATTTTAAAAATGATAAAACTAACTAAAAGTAACTTGAAAATATTTTGAACTTTATAAAAACTAATTATTTCAAATCGTTTGGAATTTAAGAAGTTCAGTGATTAATCTATATTGTGGAGGTCCAAAATTAGGTGTCAACAATCATCAACTTTATCAGTTACGCCAATGGATTGATTTAATTCCTCAATTTCTATCAGCATGTGTTTGGAGCCACCAAATAGCAAGATTTATTTATGTTCACTAGTTGACCAGAGATGTGTTCATAGTCCTTGAAGGTGTTTAGCATAAGAGCTAGAGAGTTGCTTATTACCTGAGAAAAAAGAACAGTATAAGTTAGTAACTGTGGCACTACTTTTCATCACACAATTCTAGAGAATATGAAAGCAAGACTATTTACAAAGAATTAAGCACACAATAAATAAAGCAAGACTTGGTTGACTTGCCATGTCTTTGGCTGATTAGAGGAATTTTTTGCCACCATATTTGACAATTATGATTGAGATGTGAAAGACTTGGTTGAATGGAAAAATCTCCTAAAAAGAGATCTTATTGCTATTCAAAGTCTCAAAACCACAGGTTACTAGTACTAATATTTGCACTAATGGAGAAAGCCTTCACTATTTTATTCTTAACAATACTCTTGTTGCTTCACTATGTTATGGCCCAAACCAACATTACGACTGATCAATTAGCTCTTCTCTCTTTTAAATCCCAAATTAGTTCTGACCCCTTTCACTTCTTGAATGAAAGTTGGTCTCCTGCTATTTCTGTTTGCCGTTGGGTTGGAGTCATTTGTGGTTCTCGTCACCAGCGAGTGAAGTCGTTAAAGCTTTTCAACTTGGCTCTTACAGGCAGAATTCCCCTTGATTTTGGAAACCTCACATTTCTTGTTTCTCTTGACTTGGGAAGCAACCATTTCCATGGAAATTTGCCTCAAGAAATGGCACATTTGCGTCGGCTTAAGTTTCTTGATTTAAGTTTAAACAGCTTCAGAGGGGAAATTCCTTCTTGGTTTGGGTTTTTACACCAACTTCAAGTTGTAAACCTAAGGAGTAACAGTTTTACTGGTTCCATTCCTCCGTCACTCTCGAACGCCTCAAGGTTGGAGACTTTACAAATATCTGCCAATTTACTTCAAGGAAACATCCCCGAAGAGATTGGCAATCTTCACAACCTGAATTGGTTATCCATAGAAAATAATCATCTTACGGGTTCTATACCATTCACAATATTCAATATTTCTAGAATTGAAGTCATTTCAATTTCATATAATAGCCTATCAGGAGATCTTCCCAATGGTTTATGCAGTGATCTCCCAATACTCAAAGAGCTTATTTATCAATAAACAAGCTTCATGGTCATATGCCTACAAGCTTGTCAAATTGTTCAAATTAGCAAAAACAAAAAGATGTACCCGGTGCTATATAACCAAATGTTGCTAAGGTTTTGTGTATAAATCACTCTCATCTTCACCGAGCAGCTTTGCAATACCAAAGTCACTTAGGTGGGCAACCATATCCTCATCCAACAAGACGTTACTAGACTTTATATCATAGTGAATCACGGGCGAGGAGTATCCATGATGGAGATATTCCAACGCACATGCCACATCTATGATAATGCTTAGTCTCTGGCTGATGTCTAGGAAGTAGTTGTGGGAATACAAATACTTGTCAAGACTTCCATTAGGCATATACTCAAGCACTAAAGCCTTAAAATCAAGGTTGGAACAACTAGTGATGACTTTTACGAGATTCCTATGGTGAAGGCTATGCAAAACTTCACATTCTGTATCAGAACTCTTGAATGCCGCTTCCAGTTGCAGATTGAACACTTTAACTGCAATGGCAGTCCCACTCCTGAGAACGCCTTTGTAAACAGAGCCTTTGTAATCAGAGTACTAATCTGATTAGTTCTGGAAGTTTTGGCTCTGTTTACAAAGGCGTTCTCAGGAGTGGGACTGCCATTGCAGTAAAAGTGTTCAATCTGCAACTGGAAGTGGCATTCAAGAGTTTCGATACAGAATGTGAAGTTTTGCGTAGCCTTCACCATAGGAATCTCGTAAAAGTCATCACTAGTTGTTCCAACCTTGATTTTAAGGCTTTAGTGCTTGAGTATATGCCTAATGGAAGTCTTGATAAGTATTTGTATTCCCACGACTACTTCCTAGACATCAGGCAGAGACTAAGCATTATGATAGATGTGGCATGTTCGTTGGAATATCTCCATCATGGATGCTCCTATCCCGTGATTCATTGTGATATAAAACCTAGTAACGTCTTGCTGGATGAGGATATGGTTGCCCACCTAAGCCACTTTGGTATTTCAAAACTGCTTGGTGAAGATGAGAGTGATTTATACACAAAAACCTTAGCAACATTTGGTTATATTGCACCGGGTACGTCTCTTTGTTTTTGCTAATTTGAACATTGATTTTTCCTCTTATTCTTTTTTTTTTCCAATCAAGAAAGTATACTGCATCTTTAAATGAATTGTTTGACTGTAGAGTATGGATTGGATGGACTGTTGTCAGTAAAATGCGATGTCTATAGTTACGAGATTATGTTGCTGGAAACATTTACTAGGACAAAGCCTAGTGATTTTGAGGGAGATCTTAATTTGAAGCAATGGGTGAGTTATTCACTTCCAGAGGCAGTAAAGGATGTTATAGTTGCCAACTTGGTAACACCATTGGATAATCGCTTACAGAAGAAGCTAGATGTTGTTGCATCAATCATGAAAGTTGCATTAGATTGTTGTGCTGAATCTCCAGCAAGAAGGACAAACATGAAAGATGTTGTAGGGATGCTCCAGAAGATCAAGATTCAACTCTTGCACGTTGAGCATGTTCTCTGAATCTCTTGGTCCGAATTGATCAATTGTTTGTTTTATGGAAAGATATTGCTTTTTTTGATTTGTTTTAGCACTTGATTTGTGCATGATTCTCTTTTCAGAAATGCTAGTTGGTTGCAATGAATGTCACTGTTTCCTCTTTATAATCTTTTAAAATATGTACACGGTCAGAATTTATGACATTGTAACCGATTTTGGCCCTCTGTTTTCCTTTAATAATCCAACACCATCAATAATGATTTTATATTTACTTTTAGTCATTAAATATCTTATATAAATGGACATTAAGCAAATGTGTAATCCTTGATCACCATAAGATGAAACAAACTCAAGAGGTATGCCTCTTCTACTTTCATTTTGTTTTGTTATTTGAAGCTTAAAATCCTCTCATTTATCATATTTTATGTCTGATTCATATGTTTGTACTACTTTTATGAAATACACGTACAAAGCACATGTCCAGATACTAGTTAATATATACTACAATTGTTTACTAGGTGTGTTTCAGTGACTTGGCTTTCATACCAGTTTTGCATTAGTTTGAGATTTTCTTTTTTCTTCGAATGAAAAATTGTTTTTGTTGACACCAAATTTTGTCCCTCCTTTCTTCTAATTTATTTCGTTGAGCTTCAATTCGCTATTATTTTCCATTTATCTCCACTGCTATCGTAATTATCTATATTACTCTTAGTTTTTATTATTTTTATGATTATCATCTTTGTATTATCATTTTCACTATTTTAAAATTATATATTTTATTTTCGACATTACTATTATTACTTTATTGTCGTCTTCTTTAAAATAGATTGTCATTAATTTATTTCAAGTTTCTTACTTACTAAACTTTTTTACATAATATAAATTATATTAGTTATAAGTTAGAAGCCCAAAATGATTTAAAAAGAAATGGGAAAAGGCCAACAAATCCAAAACCCAGCAATCGGATTATTTTGGTCCAAGAAACGTTTTAGTCATTCAGCCCATCTACCCATTAATCCAAATAATCAGTCAGCCCATATAATTCATCAATAATCCAAAAATACCCTTCACACCTTCAACCTTAATTCGAAATTCTCAAACAACAGCTCATTCCCACGCCTCTTTTTTTCAGCAAAACAAAAGAGTATCAACCATGAACAGAAGCTGTCCATTCCTTTCTCATGTTTAGTTTTTGTCTCTATGTTTGTTTCCTTATCTCAATCACGTGGAGGACGCATCCATCCAAAAACTCAACGTTTGATTTCAAACGACTCTCTTTGACCATGAATTCAAAAATCAAAGATGAAATCCCGCCCAAATGAAAACCGAAATATTAAAGCCTATTCTATAAATAATTGCTTCTGTTAGCCTTTGAAGAGGGGAGTTTTTGGCTTTGAAATAGGAGAGTTTTGACTTGCAAAATAAATCACGAAAAGACTTGAACACTTCAAAGAACACCATCCTTTTACATTTCAATATCTCCTACTTTACCTTCTGTTTTGTTCGACTTTGTTGGGGGAACGAGCGTAGATTCTGGACCGGCGTCCTAGTTCACTGCCCCACAAACGGTTAGTTTCTCTCAAACTTTAATCTATTATATTTTCTCTTGTTGTTAATGTGATATGAATACTTGGTTTTAAGTAAGAAATCATGGTTCAAGGACTACCTCTTGTTACAAATATTTTATTCTTATGATAGATATATTCTGCCTCTGTAAATACATGTTTATTGAAGTTCATTTTACTTGTCTCTGCTTGAGCATGTTAAACATTAGTTAATAATGTTATTCAGAGGCTCCTAAAAGTGCTATGACCATATCAAAATATACGTCACTCCAAATGACTAAAATCTGATTTTAAGGTTAAAAGTATATTCTGTCCATAACTTGTCTAGTAGAGTAATGTAAAATATGATTATTGCTGTATATTTGTCTTAACATTATGAAAGCAAGAAGCAACATTTGTTATGTATTTACATTAGAATAAAACAAGTTTACACTAACACTAATATGCAAATTTGTACGTTTCCGATATTTCATGAAATGATGCTATTTAAAAATCTCTCTAAACTTGTGTTGATATATCTTATTGTTTCAAGTTCAGTGCACTGCCCTTTTAATTCTGTTTGATAGTGATAATTTCTCTAGATTTGAATTTGTTATTTGAAATTCTATTTTGTGTTGTTTGCCATCTTATGGGTTACATTCTAATGTATTTATTTTGCATCTTCATATTAAAAGCTACTTTCTTTTACTAATTGTCATCTCCTTTTCTTTGTTTGACATGTACACCGGAGTCGAAGAGTCTTACTTTACGACTCGACGTCACTACAAGACTCAAAATTTGCATATACATTTTCATCTGTGTTTCTTGCTCCCTAGAAACTCCATCAAGAAGAAAAACAAGAGAAAGTCACAAGCGCTCAATCGACTTTACTCTTCTTTTAGTTGCTTATTCCTAACTTTCTTTATGTTATTTGCTATGAATACTTGTGTGTTTGTTTTGGTAACTTTGTTTGACATACTTAGAAGTTAAACTGATCTTTGTTAAAAAATAATTTGGAAAACATTTAGTTACTAATGCGGTCAAACTTAGAGTTGAATATATTTCCTAAGTTAGTTTTGAGTCAATCTTGGAGCCTTATATTATTAAAAATAACAATTTGTTTGCAAACTGTAATAAGTCCATAAGGTGTTTTAATTCAATTTGCCATACTCACTTTGATGATATATTTGTTCTCTCAAAAAATAAAGATCTTTTCAACAACAACAAATTTCTTTCAAATATGTAAAACTACTACTTTACGCTTTTAAACACTACTTTATCTTCTTATTTTAAATTAGTCAATTATTTTATCCTTTATCACTTGTTTTGACACTTAGCCTAATTAATTAATTTAAGTTCGGTCTGTTAACCATTTTTAATGGATCTTAAAGGATGCCTAACTGTTGGAATGTATGCGTCCACGACTATCGATGGGTTCAAGTCCTCAACACAGTTACACTAACAGACAGTAAAATAAATATTGAAAGTAACGATTGCACAAGTGTTTTACGTGGAAACCTTCTTGCTCAAGGGAGTAAACCACGACCTGACCTGCCAGGACTTTTCAAAAATTGCTTTCACTAATCTTCTCAAGCAAAAGTAAAAGCCAGTTTACAAAATGAGATTAGCCTGCTAATCTCCACACTAAGCAATATCTCCTATCACTTAGCTGAGCCAGAGCAGATACAACACTACCCACTATACTAACCCTCACGATTAATATAGATTTTTCTAAGCGGATACCACACCGCTCACTAAACCACCACCCTTTGGACGATTTAGATTTTGACTAAGCAACAACAATGTTTCCCACTAAATCACCTAACTCTAGATGACTTAGACTTTTAGAAACCGAAACAAGAACTGAATCCTTTATAGATTAGGATCAGATTTACAATGTAAGCACATGAGACACAAAGCTATAAGTACAACAAAGACTCTTCTTTACTCTATCAAGTCCCTTTGTTGAGTTGAGCAATGTCCTTCCTTGAAGATGGCCTTCTTTCCAAGCTTATGAATTTTGAGAGAAAATTCAAATTTTGTTTGCCAAATCTTGAGTTTGTGTTTTGTTGGAAGAGACTATATTAAAATGAACACAAACTCCTTGGGACCGCCCATTGGCTAAGAGTCTGCCTCTCTGGAAGGACGTGCACCTACCACATCAGAAGTGATAGCTTTTCTGACAGCTGTCTTGTCGTCCTTTCACATCGCAGTCTTGCAGGGACCAGGTCCCTTGCAAACTTCTCTTAGAAGTTCTTGAGAATACGCGTTGGCTCTCACCTTTTGAATGAATGAATTAGTTTGTTGTTTTTCCTTGGATATATTTAGACATGAAAAGTTATTATCCAATGAACAAGCAACCTCGTCGCTTCTGATTGGTGGAGTACTCTGCAGCTTCACCAACTTTCTAAGGCAGACAGCTTTCCAGCTGTACAACACTTTGACCATTGGACGAGTATTCATACTCTGCAGAGGACCAGGTCCATGCACTTGTGAGGAGATCATCAAAACATCAAGGAACATAAGAACTTATCACTAACCCCTCCCTTTAGATTAATTGAACCCTTACCTAGAATCTCATGTTTAGTAGGCCTTACAATGAAGTTTAACTTTAGACAATACCTTTAATCAATTTAGGTGCCCTAATTCACCGTAATTAATTAGGTGGCGATTTCTTGACTTAGTAATTAACTTAGGAAGCACCAAATGTTGTACACTATTTTGACCCGGTTAAAATGGAGTATAACAGTTTTAATGGACAAAAAAAAAAAAAAGTATTAAAACCATACTACATCACTGTTGCATTTAATATTTTGTTTATTACCTCAAATTCAACAAATTTTAACTATCAGAACAAAGTTATTAACATATTCATTTAGCAGGTCAACAAAAAATAAGCAGTCAACAAAATCTGACTCTTTTGGTTAAAAAATTATTGTTTCTAGTATTTGAAAATTCTTATAAATTTCGCGGGGCGGGGCAAAGCGGGTTTATGCAGGACGGGGTGGGGTGGGTTGGAAACAACAAATTGTGCTATGTGGGACGGAGCGGGGCGGGTTAAAATCTTAGTGGATTTATGCGGATTTACCCCGTAACCGCCCCGCACTACCCCGTTGACATCCCTACATGTTTAATGTATTATGCATTTTCGATACTGCAAGATACACCACGAGAATGGCAAGAAGTTGAATTCTAGACGTGCCCACACAAGCAAAACACACATTTGTGTCTAGACTTTAGTATATCGATTCGACTGAACTTAATAACTTTAGTTGAAATTTAATATTTGTATTAAAAATTCACCAAAATGTAAAAAAAATAAATTTAAAATGTGTTAGTTATCAACACTTGATGTCGCTAACCTAGAATTTTGAGGATCAAAAGCCCCAATATTGATTGTACCTTTCAATTGAATTTTACTGTTGAATTCTGCTCTGATGATGTCAATTGCAGGTCGTGTCCTTGGGAATTTGCCAATAATGGTCCATCTGCAGGTCTCTGTGAGGATGCCATGTTCTTCTTTCGTGAAGATGACCAGAGGTTTCTGTGAAAAATTAAAGTTGATTTTTTGGAGGTACAAAAAATATCTTAGATATTTAGTAGGACTTTCTAGAATTTCATAGAGTAAAATGTCTTTGATATTTGTACTTAAGAAAAATATAGATAGTCTAGAGTATTAGATATTTAAGATAGCTATTTGTAGAAACGATTAGAATAGTCTAGATCTTTAGTATCTAGAATCATGAACAACCCAAAAACAAAGACAATTCAAGAGACTTCTTCCATAAACAAAGTTCTCCTTTCTAGTTTCCTCTTCTTTAGGTTGAATCTTTGATTTTAGTGAACGATCTTGGGCTAGCAGAAGGATTTCCCGATTATATTTTTCTTGTGCTATTTTCTACCATTTCCCTTGAACTATTTAACTGATTTTTTGGAGCTTTTTTGATTGTTCAAAGTTTAAGAGGGATGTTTGAATTTTTTTTAGGGAAAATGCATAAGTACCCCCTCAGCCTATGCTCGAAATCCCAGAGACACACCTAACCTTTACTAAGGTCCTATTACCCCCTCGAACTTAATTTATCTATAATATTCTACCCCTTTTAGGCCTACGTGGCACTATCCTTGAAAAAATGTCAACAGGCGCTGGGCCCACAAGATAGTGCCACGTAGGCCAAAAAGGGGTAGAATATTACATATAAAATAAGTTCGGGGGGGTAATAGGACCTTACTAAAGGTTAGGTGTATCTCTGGGATTTTGGGTATAGGTTGGGAGGGTACTTATGCATTTTCCCTTTTTTTTTATATTTGTCCTTTCTCTTAATGAAGTTTGATATTTTTCTAGGAGATAAACTTATAAATTTACATTTACGATTTTACAAAGGACAAAAGTGGAAAGTATTGTTTAAATTATGTCCTTGAATGTTTTTCTTAATAAGTGTGTATTGTTTCACAAATTCAATTTACCCAATAAAAAAACCAAAACCAAACCAATAACCTGATAACCCAAAAGCAATAAACCAATAACACTTTTTCCAGTTTTGGTTTTTGCACACCCTAGATAATATGATATATTTTGAAGATTTTCTAAAAGAAAATTGGATGTAGTAATGTAGCACAACTTTAATGAAAGCAAGACTTGGCATACTTCACAGGTTTTTTTTTGTCCACTTCCTCAACAAAGTGAAAACAACAAGAAGATAAAGGAAAGATATGCTAAAATAATTTAACATATATATATGTAACGAGGATGGCATCACCACATAACTTGAAAAATTTATCTACTTATCTAAAATGAGTGGTTTCAACACTTTGGATATCTAATTGACTACAACATAAAAAAAAGACACATTAATACTGATATGTTTTTCCTTTTCCTTTTAAAAACAGATTCGAAAGAAAAGTCTCCTTATAGTCGTACCATTTTTCCTACAAATATGGAGAAGGCCTTGAGATCTTTTCTCTTAACATTACTCTTGTTGTATCACTATGTTATGCCTACTTCAGCCATGATTATTCGTACCAATGTTTCTACGGATCAATTAACTCTTCTCTCTTTGAAATCCCAAATTAGTTCCAACCCCTTTCATTACTTGGATGAAAGTTGGTTTCTCAATATTTCTGATTGTCATTGGGTAGGAGTCGCTTGTGACTATCGTCACCAGAGAGTGAAGTCCTTGAATCTTTCCAACATGACTCTTACAGGCAAGATTCCCCGTGATTTTGGAAGCCTCACATTCCTTGTTTCTCTTGACTTGAGAAGGAGCAATTTCCATGGAAATTTGCCTCAAGAAATGGTACACTTGCATCGGCTTAAGTTTCTTAAGTTAAGTTTCAACAAATTCATGTAGAGAATAGAAGAAGAAAGGTATAATCGGAAAACCCTTTTATTAGCCCAAGATCGTTAAGTAAGATCGGAAGATTCAACTAAAGAAGAGGAAGCTAGAAAGGAGAACTTGTTTATAGAAGAAGACTCTTTTATTTTGGTTTGTTCTTAGGTTGCTTTTTGGGTTGCTTACAAATGTACAAGACCACCCATATTTATACTTGTTCATGGATGGTTCTAGAAATTCTTCTAGATACTTCTACAAAGAAAATTCTAGCAAACTTTATCTTCTAGATATTTAGATATTTTTTAAGATAATTATCCTAGATATTATCCTATACTATTCTAGAAACATTACTAGAACAATCTATCATATTCCCAAAAAATCAACTTTAACTTTTTCACACTCCCCCTTAAAGTGATTTTTTGAAAATTATCTCACACTTGTCACGGAAGAACTCAAACGAAGCTTTGAGCTATGTCTTGGTGAAAATCTCAATATTTTCTTCTGGACTCCTCTTGCTTCTTCAAATGATAATGATTTTCCGTTATCGAATGGTCCATGTAAATTATCTCCTTGCTGAGTTTCTAAACTCCCCCTTTCTCTTAACTTTTCGACATCACTTTCCTATGAAGTGTCAACACCAACATAGGATCCACTTCCATAATCTCTTATCATCACCTCCATAGATTTGTTGGCAGCCTCAGAGCTTTCAAAAATCATATCGTTTGTCTTTGAGACTTCAATATCAGCTTCTTTCTCTATTTGATCTCTACTTTCTCCATCTGCTTTTAGAATTTTCTCTGAGTCATTAGTTGATCTTGATGTTTCAAATGATTGACAAGATACTTCTGCTTCTAATACATCTCCCCCAAAGCTTTCTTTGTAAAGGTCGCCACTAGCACATGTAGTTTCAGATATTTCCTTTTCAGGATCTTCTTTTATGGTTTCTTCAATAGCAGCNAAGTCATTAGTTGATCTTGATGTTTCAATTGATTGACAAGATACTTCGGCTTCTAATACATCTCCCCCAAAGCTTTCTTTGTAAAGGTCGCCACTAGCACATGTAGTTTCAGATATTTCCTTTTCAGGATCTTCTTTTATGGTTTCTTCAATAGCATCTACCGTATCACCAATGGGAGCATCCTCAAAAGTTTCTTGCTTCATGCCGACAACATCAGTTTCTTGCTTCTCCACGTGATTGACTATATTATATTCTATATCCTCAATCCAGTCTCTTTCAATATTAATGGAAATCATGGCATTTATTGCTCGAGCCTCAGCTACTAAACAATTTCCCCACTCTTTTTCTTCTTCTTCAACAACTTTTTGAGCCATATTGCTCTCCTTGGCTCGGCAATATCTTTTTATGTGCCCTACTTCACCACAACGATAATATCTGAGAGGCTTCTTACCATAATAGTTAGAAGACTCTTCCTTCTCTACAGGTGAGCGTGAACCACCTCAGGATCGAGAGTGTGGCACATCTCTTGTTTTTCCTTTAAAGTTCCTCTTGTTGGCGACAAGAGCATTTTCTTCTCCTTCTTTGACAAGTACACTAGCCAACTACTTGGCTAATAATTCCTGTGACGACAACAAATTTTCAAATTCCTCCAAGGATGGCTGTTGAGCCCATCCTTGAATTGACGTCACAAATGTAATATATTCAGGTTTCAAACCACGAATGGCAATTCTTCTCATTCGTGCTTCAGAAATACGTTCTTCCGGATTTAATAAAGATATCTCAAAACATAAGTTCTTAATCTTCAAAAAAATACTCGACAATAGAAAGGTTACCTTGAGTGATGTTAGCCAATTTTAATTCAAAACGAAAGATAGAGATTTGTCTAATTTTAATTTGATATGAAATTTTAAAAAATAAAGAAGACTTTTAATTTAAGGATATATAGAATATATAAAGATGTCTTTTAACTTTGTGGTCTTAAAGATGTTCCCCCACTCCACCCTTGAAAAAAGATCATTCTATATTAAACTGAATAAAAATAAAAGTACGACAAATAATTGGAAACAAAGGAGTACTTATTACTTCTAGTTTGGACTCTTCAAACATTTATTTGATCAAATCCTTTTTCGTCAACAATTTGAGACTTTTCACAGCTTGAACACTAAGTTGTAGTTTGTGCAAATAGAAAATCATTGAACTTCTTGTCATGTAGATGTTGCTGAAAAAGTATATTTATGGCTATGAAAATGAGTACATTTTAATTATCTAGATAGTCTTCTCGTTTGAAGTTGAGTTATTACATTCTCCTTTTCGCATAAATTTTTGTTGATCTATCTTATTTACCCACAAAAAATATTGTAATTGCATAATTGAACAACTCTCACAATCTTTCTTGTTATAAAAAGAAGAATACAAAACTTACAAAAGTGTAGTTAAAAAGTGGGAGTAAAACCCCTCTATTTATAGACAACATATTATAGTATGAAAATGTGTTTATCGTGCCTTATCAGATAAGTCACAACCTTCAAAAAAATCACAACTTTTCAAAAATGTCATAACTCATCGAAAAAGTCATGATTGTATTAAAAAGTCACAACAATTCAAAAAAGTCACTACCCATCAATGTGAAAAGGTGTCGGCTTTTAATATAGTTAAGAACAATTAAATAAATATATTATAAAATATAGATTATATACTTAATTGTGTGTTTTAAGTTGGGGGTATTATAGTAATTTAACATTCAAGTTAGGGAGTTCATGCTTTTAAGGTAGTATAGATAGATATGATATGATATGATGATGATGATATATATATATATATGAGATGAGATATGATATGATGAACGCTAGTACTATTGTATCTAATTACCTTAGATCTTTTTTTATTACACAGTAAATGCAGGGATAATTCCACAAGAAATCGGAAATCTTGTTAATTTGATGGAGTTAGGCGTGGAGAGAAACCAGACTATCAGCTCTATCCCGATTTCCATATTCAATATCTCATCGTTGCAATTTGACTCATATGTGAATTCAGAATTTGAATATAATATATTCAAGTTCGAAATTCTATTAAAGCTTATTTGATTTAATTTTTGGATTCAAAATTTATATTCCATTTATTATAATACGTAGCACATTACTTTTAGCATTTTTTTTTTATATGAAGCAAAGAATAAGCTCCCCTTATATATTATATATATTCAAGATTCATTTGGGTAATCATAGATTAATTTATTTATAAATGGATATAAGGACATATATGGGAGATGATAAGACAGGCAAACACTATAAATATATACCAAAGGTTTAAGAATATACAACAGAAAGTAGAACAATATATATCTTGCCAAATGATTTATGTTAATCTTTTAACACATTATCTATGGTTCTCTTTTACATTAATTATCTCAAGAAAGTTTATTATAATTGTTAAAGCATTTAATGAAAATGGGTATCAGTTAAAAATGAAGTTCTAAAGAGATGAGTTTTAGATTTAACCCAACTCTAAGAGCTAATTCATGAAAGAGGAAGATTGTTGTTGTGTCGTAATTTTACTGTATTCAGAAAATCACTTTTTGAAATGTTCTAAGTATAAAACAATTTAAGAAAAATACTTAGAAAAGAGTCGCCACTTAATTTTTTAAAGAAATTAAGAAAACTTATAATTTTCAAAGATTTGAACAGAAAAAATCATTTGAAAATACCAAAGAAGGTTCGGGGTTCAATTTACACTTCGAGAAGGGTTTAAGCATTCGAAGTGCCCGCTAACATGCGGTTGACCTGCGACTTGACTAAAATATATTTTGACTATTAATAATGATAAAAAGAATACCTTACGATATTAACTTTGAGAAAATGATTAACTAAATGACAAATCTTATTTTATTTTATTTTTTATTTTTAGAAAGGAACCTTAAAATGAAACATTTGGATTAAAATGCAAGTGAATAAAATTTTACAAAGAAGCTAGATTGACTAGAATTTATTTAATTCATTTTGAAATAATATGAGAATCATTTTAAATTAATTGACTAACCTTTTTGATAAATTGACTAAGTAAGTAAATTTTATTTATTTACACTATTAGATTAACTTTGAGAAAGTAGTCAAACAAAGAGCGATTTTATTTTTTAAAAAAAATGAGACCTTAATTGAAACATTTGAATTAGAGACAAGTAATAAGAATTTTAACGAAACTAAATTAGTTGATTTTTTTATTTGAGTCATTTTTTTTGGTTTATGAAAAAACTATTTTAAACTAATAAAAAGTTTTGACTAAAGAATATAAATGAAAATACAAGAGTTGATAAAATAAGATTTGTTAGAAACAAAACAACACAGAGAAATAGTTCGTCTTTTGGGGAATTCAATTAAGTTAATTAATAATTCTAAAGTTAGAGTTAAATAAAATTAGTTAGACATAATCAAAACAATTAGGAGAGTAAAAGAGATAAGGAAATTGGGCCCCTTTTTGGGCCAACTTGGCTGCAAGTTTTTGGATTTCAACCCAATCCCGTTTTTGGTATACAGCTGATGTATATCAGTGTATATCGGCATGTATATTAGCTCTTTCCGTGTATCTCCTGCTTCCAAACACCTATATTTCACCTTAGCCCTGCATTTTTACGTTTTTGACCTGTATATAAGTGTATACAGCTGCATATAGCGTATATTGAATGTATATTGTCCATCTTAGGACTTTTGGAGGCTTGTATCTGGGTTTCCAGCCCTTTGAGGCTGCTGCAATTTAGCATTGTGTGACTTGGGTTTTAACCCAAATGCTTGCTTCCCTTTTAACGACTTGACGAAGATTGACTCGAAGATGAAGGAAAGGGTGAAGACGGAGTCCATTGGACTCGTTCAAAGGGAGTTCATGCATAAGAGAAGTAAGAAATTAGTGGCGAGAATGAACTAACAAAACAAGATAAAATAAATGTTTTCCTCATATACAATAAAATCAACAGTCACTTCTAAACAAAATAGTGGATACATCACTGTGATAAATGCATCAGTAATGATTTAATCATATTAAAATACTAAGGATAATAACATTAATCTCTTAAGGCTATCTAAACAAAGTCAGTGCCATATGGAGATTTCAAAACAGTAGGAGAACACAGAGGAAGTACATAAATATTTTAGGATCTTTAAGCTAAAAATAAAAATACATCTCAATAAATAACCTTTACCATTCTTAAAGTCTTTTAGGGGGTCAAATGGTGACTAAGAAGTCTAACCCAACACTCTACAATCATGGATCATGGTCTATATATCTCTGTAGAATAGAGCTAATGGTGCAAAGCGAGCTAGTAACGATATATTTTGACAATTTAGGGATCATTAAGGATGGATCACAAAGAAGACATGCATTAGATAATTATTAGACATACTTGAAAGATCCATGGTAATGTTAAAGTCCTAATCACACAGATTTGAATAGCTACTGGATTCTTTAANAAGAAAATAACAATATATGGAATCACTTAAATATATATTTGTACACCTTTACTTTACGCCAAAAAGATTCTGCACTTGCCTGCTCCACAGATATAGGTTGGAATAAAATAAAATCATATATGATTATAATAATAGAGTTTTTTTTTGGAGGGGTTCCCACGTGGTGTTGAGAGTCCGTTTTATAACCCTGACTAAATTTAGACCATTCCAACATAATTTTCTCTATATCTAGTATTGAGATTTTTAATTAAGGGTGAAGCAATCCATGATATAATCATAGAGTTATATGTGTTACATCAGAAGCGTATCCAAGGAGGGGTCACCGGGTTCACGTGAACCCATGCTCCCCTCCCGAGATCATATATAGTAGTGTTATATTTTTGAAAAATATTGAAATATAGATGTGTGAATCCATACTCGGAGTATCATATAATGCGATGATGACTGGGTGCACCTCTCTACGTGAGGTTAGAAATTTGAATTTTATATTCATCTTGTTTTATTTTTCTTTGTAAAATTAGATAACACCTCCTAAATAGTTTTTGGTAACACTTTTGACATTTTAATTAGTTTTGGACCTATAATATTAATTTTAATGATTTTCAGTAATAAGAACCTAAATGTCCAATCAATCAAATTTATATCTTAGATCAACTTTTTTGCAATAATGCACCCATCATTTCAAAATCCTGAATACGTCGCTCTGTTACATTCACTATAAATAAATTATATATATATTCACTATAATTTAATACTATATTCTAAAAGTTAAGATTACTTGTTTTAATTTTTCAAAATATTGTCAATTTCATTAATTATGGATAATTAATCTGCTTCAATTGCCCTAAGCACGAACAGAAAAAAAAATATGAGTAATCTCACTGCTACCCATAAATAAAAATTAATTTGGTTAGCTTCTAGAACAAAATTATACAATTACGTGGAAATTAAAATATTGAACATCAACAATAATACGTGTCCAACATGTCAATTACATAGCAACAATACATATACATTACAACACCCAAATGACCCATTTTTTTCCCAAATATTACAAGATATCTTTGGTTCTCAAAAAAAAAAAAAAAAAAAAAAACACAACAACACAAAAAAACATATATAAAACCCTGCCTATATTTTTTTCAACGTTTCCCACCTGGTATTCGATACCTGTTAAGAAATCTTAAAGCCCCATCTCGAAGCATAGTGGACGAACTCGCTCATTTCATCTTCATTAATATATCCATCACAATTATTATCCGCCAAACGAAGGGCTTTCCCAGCTTTCCAACGACAAAAATGTAACCCCATCTCTTTAAAAGCTAATATCAATTCGTGTTTGCTAAGTTTACCATCTTTATTTTTATCATATTTGTTGAGCATACCTTTCACTTGCTCTTCACTTAATGGATAACTAACTTTTCTATGATTTAGAATGAGCCAAGGCATTTTTAATTTTTTTTTTATGTATATAAGTATTGGTGGATGAATTTTCAACAAGGGTGTTTTCATATATATAAGAGTTAGCTTAGAGACTTTCATGAGGAGTCATTTTCTATTCTTTTGAATATAATTTTATTTGGAAAAATATTGAAGAATTTATTCCTTTCTTCAACTAGTAGTGCGCAAGTAGTTTTTATCCCAGAAAGTTACTTAATTTTATTTTGTAACACAAAAGTGAAAAGTCGTCACTCAATTAATGATGATTAATTATCCCAGATAGTCACTTAACTATTGTTATTTCATCTCAAAAGTCACTCAATCAATTCAAGCAATATTTCTAATAAATTTTTAAATAAAGTTTTTGAAAAATAAATTGCTAAAATTCGAGGGAAACATTTGCTTTAACGCAATAAAGTCACTCAACTATTTTCATTTCATTTACAAACTAGTCAGTCAGTTTTAATGCTTGCTTTATAGGTGAATTAATTGACTACTCGATCGATCCATTTGATTGAAGAATCTTTATCCATTGTAATTATTAAGTGATTATAAAGCACTAAATGATTATAAAGCATTATTATTGTTTGTTCAAGTAAAAAAGTAATCACCCAAACTGTTGTAAATATCTTATAATTATTATCTTTTTGTTTGTTTAATTAGATGCTTTTTGAATTTTGAAGATCTTATTATTACAGTATATTTGAACACTTGTGCTTCACGCTAAACTTAATCAAAAGTGGAAGTTTAGAAAAACAGAAAAGTAAAAGCATTTTATAGCTTTTTTTGGGCCTACGTGGATGATTTTTGCAGCATATAATTAGAAGAGAATTTCATAAATAGTAAAGAGATTAAACTTAATAAACTTCTATAGCTATAGTTTATTAAATTACACTTCATAACTATAGTTTTGTTTGGTATGAATATTTTGTTTGTATAATTTGCTTATCAATATACAAACAAGATAAGTATATACAAATTTTGTATCTATATATTTAAAAAAAAAATCTGTAAATTATGTCTTGGACCTATAAGAAAGGTGTATAACTCCTAAATATTACCTTAAAATATCTGACAAATCCAAGATACAATAAAACTTAAAATGCTGATATACCTAAAGACTAGACTGAACTTTTAATTAAAAAAAATCAATATTAGATGATCATTATGACAATATTAGTGCAATATATTTATGCAAATGTAAGATTTTAAATTTATGGATTCTGAATTTCAAAAAACGATAACAATTGGTTATCTTTATCCATCACACATTTATTTTTCCAGTGACCTTCCATTTCCTATGATTTTCTTTCACAAGACAACCAATTTGGTTATCTTTATCCATCACACATTTCACAGCCTTGCACAAATTCTCTTTTGTAAACAAATCGTTTTCATCTTTCTCCATTTCTACGCCAACCTTACGTTGTTGTTCCATAATACCAATTGACAATCACACAGCGCCAAAGACTCCCACATCGATCCATAACCACAGTGAGTCACAAAACAACCAACTGATTTGTGACTTAAAATCTCCCATTGTGGCACCCAACAATCAAGAATCAATCCCTTTTCTTGAACCCTTTGTTTGAATCCCTCCGGCAACGCTTCTTCGGCTGAATTTGTCCCTTCAGGTGGCTTAACAACTAAAAGAAATGGTAATTCAGTCAGTTCAAAGCCTAAAACAAGTTGTTGAAACTGTTTCTTTTCAAGAATCATTTGGCTCCCAAATGCACAGAACACTACTGATCCTGGCTCGAATTTCTCGAGCCAATTTGATAATTTGTGTTCTTCTAAAGGCTCATTTTTCGGCTCGAAAAGAACAGGCCCTATGTAAAGGACTGACTTTTCAGAATATGTTGCTATGTAGTCACAAAAGGTTCCTTCAATCTCTCTACATGTTCTCATACATATTGTGTCGCATCCTGTCATTCCCTTCTTCACACGTTCGTAAAATGTCACCCCCTTTCCATATTCATGAAATAGAAATGATAACAACTTAACTTCACTTTCGCGCAACACCACAGTAGTAGAAGGGTAATCTGGTGGTGGCTTTACTAGCTCAGCTGCGGTTGATGCCATAAAATTAGTCTTATTTGGTGACTTAACAAATGGTATAGATGCTGCAGCAGGGCTAAAAACAGTGTAAAACAGAGTCTTGATACCCCCAATTTCTCATGCTAAATCAGGAATCCAATAAGCAAAATCAAAGAAAACGAAATGGGGTTTTAGATTTTGAAGAAAAGATTTGATTTCATCATACAATTCATCAAAAGCTGTTGCTAATAGACTCTCCAATGATGTAGGAACATCAGCTGTAGTCTCTGCTCCATATGGAAGGCCATCAACATGAGGTATTGTCAGTTTGTAAAATGTGATGAGATTTGGGTAAAGATTGAGTTTTTGAAGTCTAATTTCAGCTTTTTTGGGTAACAAGAATGAGATTTTGTGACCTCTTTTTGCAAGTTCATTTGACAGATTCATATATGGAATCATGTGTCCAAAAGCAAACCATGGGAACATCACTATTTCAAGCTTTGACTCTATGGACTTTTAACATCTTTTTTTCCCTTCTTTGCCTCTGATGAATTGCTACCTCTGTTTCAGTTTATTCAATTTATCTCAGGAGGTTGACATAAATTTATAACTTCTACCCAAATATAGTATAATTTTAATTTGGCGTACCAAATGACCTCATATAGCTACATTTAGTAGCTATATTCAAAACATATAATTTTAATTCTGCATACCAAACGACCTCATATAACTGCATTCAGAGCTGATTTAATTGATGAGAAGTTGATAGCCATTTAGTCTTATCTGAAAGTTTAATCTCTTAACGGTAGCCAGCCGTGCTGATAGATACGTACAGTCCTCTATTCCACACATCTAATCAGCTTGCGTTTAAAGGACTCATTCAACAAAATAGGTGTGGGCGTTTCATTCTTTTTTTTTATTGATTTTGAAAAGATGTACACCAAACACCAAATCAAACTAATTCAGTTGGATGTTTCTTATACGATTATTTTAGTGCAAATGCATTTAAATGAGAACAAAATTAGCAAAATGTTCGAATTGAATGTAGTAGCAGGCAGCAGCCAAGAGCCAACAATCAATAACTTCTATCAAACCTCTAAGCTCTAGCATAGGCAGTAGCACATAAAGCATATATTTATGAGCCATTTTTCATACGATAAATAAGATATATTTAGCTCAAAAGATAGAATAAAAAATATTTATGAGCCATTTTTCATACGATAGAAGTAATTTGAGTGTTCAGAAGTCTATAAATGTTAACAAAAAAGGGTTCTAAATTTGAAGAAAATGTGTACGACTCCTAAACACCACATAAAACATCTGATAAATGCAAGTAACATCATTAGATACATTTTAAGTTTATGGGTTCTGAATTTCAAAACAGGACAACAATTGGTTAGGGGTAGATTATTCATACATATAAAGTAAATTTCTTAACATGAATACACTAGATTCTGCCAACCCCGTAACATCAACAATCGATCCACTTCTCGTAACTTCATCTAGGTCTTTTCAACTAGAAGTCCATGCAAGTCCTGAATGAAGTTATCAATGTAGTTACTCATGAATCCAGGACTCGAAAGAAGTTCCTTCCATTTCCTATGATTCTCTTTCACTAAACAACCGATTTGGCTATCTTTATCCATCACACATTTCACAGCCTTGCACAAATTCTCCTTTGTAAACAAATCATTTTCATCCTTCTCCACTTCTACACCAACCTTAAGGTGTTGTCCCATAAGCCTAGCAGTAAAAATGTGATCAATAGGCCTTGGCAAAAGTACCAATTGACAATCACACAGCACCAAAGACTCCCACATCGACCCATAACCACAGTGAGTGACGAAACAACCAACTGATTTGTGTCTTAAAATCTCCAATTGTGGCACCCAACAATCAAGAATCAATCCCTTTTCTTGAGCCCTTTGTTTGAATCCCTCTGGCAAGGCTTCTTCTACTGAATTTGTCCCTTGAGGTGGCTTAACAACTAAAAGAAATGGTAACTCAGTCAGTTCAAAGCCTAAAACAAGTTGTTGAAACTGTTTCTTTTCAAGAATCATTTGGCTCCCAAATGCACAGAACACTACTGATCCTGGTTCGAATTTCTCGAGCCAATTTGATAATTCATGTTGCTCCTTTTTGGGCTCAGGAATTACAGGTCCAGCGTAAAGGACTGGCTTTTCAAGTAGTATTGCTAGGTAGTCACAAAAGATTCCTTCAATCTCTCTACATGTTTTCACAGCTATTACATCGCATTGTGTAAATCCCTTGTTCAATCGTTCTTGAAACGTCACCCCCTTGCCATATTCATGATATATAAATGATAACAACTTAGCTTCACTTTCACGCAACACCACAGTAGTAGAAGGGTAACCTGGAGGGAGATACCACATCTTTAGAGAGCAGAATGAAATTGCAAATTTACTATATAATGCATAATAGTGTATTTGAAAATTTATAATCACAAACATTTGTTTATAAAAGTAACACAAGGTGACCTGGTGGTGGCTTTACTAGCTCAGCAGAAGTTGATGTCATAAAAGTAGCCTTATCCGGTGATATAGACATTACAGCAGGGGAAATAAGTAGATAACTCAGAGTCTTGATACCCCCAATTTCTCGTGCCAAATCAGGAATCCAATATGCAAAATCAAAGAAAACGAAATGGGGTTTTAGATTTTGAAGAAAAGATTTGATTTCATCATACAATTCATCAAAAGCTGTTGCTAATAGACTCTCCAATGATCCAGGAACATCAGCTGTAGTCTCTGCTCCATACGGGAGGCCATCAACATGAGGTATTGTGAGTTTATGTAATGTGATGAGATTTGGGTAAAGATTGAGTTTTTGAAGTCTAATCTCAGCATTTTTGGGCAACAAGAATGAGATTTTGTGACCTCTTTTTGCAAGTTCATTTGACAGATTCATGTATGGGATTAAGTGACCAAAAGCAAGCCATGGGAACATCACTATTTCCAACTTTGACTCTATGAATTCTGCCATTTTTTATGAATTGCTACTCTGTTTCGGGACTTGCCTGTATTAAGGGACAAAGTTACTTGTACGGCTGTGCAGATATTGGTGTTCGATTCTATGGTTCAAACTAATTCGGTTCACTATTGAAAAATAATTCAATTGAGTGGGACACCTGCATGGTGAGTGACTTGTTGGAACTAAACTTTATTACTAGAAATTTTGTCCCTTTGTTGATTACTATAGACAACTGTTATTATTTATTACTTAGTAAAATGACTATCAATAAATTAGGAATAATGGAGAACTTGTTGAAACTGCGAGTTGTGCTTCTTCTTCTTCAACTTCAACAACAACAAGCTGCTTGCTTCGGATGCCACGGTGGAGTATCTTCCCGGTTTGCAGGGCCACCTCCCGTTCCATCTAGAGACGGGGTGAGCTCGAATGAATTTATTTAGAACCAAGTTTGAATTTCAATTTTATAAGTTTTAAATTAAAAATAACTATGTCAAACATGGTGGAAATGATTGGCGGAATTCAGATACATCTCAAAACGTCCCGATGCATCGCGTCTCGGTTTTGGATACATCTCTCAACGTCCCTATACATCGCGTCTCGATTTCAGATACATCACTCAACGAGTCAACATCCCGATACATCACGTAAAATGATGTATCCGATCGATATATCCCGTAAAGTGATGTATCTGATAATAGGATAGAAATTTTTTAAAAATATGGTAAAAATAAGTTATGTATTTATGTAATTTTTCCTTCTTTTTTTCCAGGACCAGTCCGTTTTGTGGAACAGGTCTACAATGGGAGTATGCCCTCGTTCGTACAAAATCCACACGCATGGACAAAGGTAAATTATATGTATATTTATACTACATAATTAAAGAAAAGTTACGTATATATATAGTTTGATTATCAATTTTCAGATAGCAAGTGTTAAATTTTTGGAGTCAACCAGTAAACACTGGATTTTCATATGCAACAAATGCAGCTACTCAATACATATTAGGTTATGTACATTTTTATAACGCTGATTCTTAGTGTAGTTGAAGAATTTATGCAAAGTAATATACAATAGTAGATTAAAATCATGATAGAGATACTTAGACCAAAGGATAGTCAGTTGAATATTCTTAATTTGTCAAAATATTGAGATAATTGTCAAAAACTCATCTAAATAATTTATTTATTTTAGTTTCATACCTAAACTATCGAGAATGTGAGTTTCATACCTAAACTATCACTTATTAATTTTAAAAACACAGATCTCAGAAATACATATATGGGATCAAGTGCCCAATAGCAAGCCATGGGAACATCACTATTTTCAGCTTTGACTCTTCTGTAGAATCTGTCATCCTTTTTTTCCTGCTTTGCCTTTGATGAATTGCTTTCAATTTATCCTACTGCATGTTGAGATATTCATAAACTTCAATCAAATATAGCATAATTTTAAAGGAATTTTACACAAATCTCTTACTGTTAACAGCTAATTACATCTTATTTCTATCTTCTTGTTTTTTCAATTTACAAAAATTCCTTAAATTTGGTGGAATCCAAATACATCCCAAAACGTCTTGATACATCGTGTCCCATCTTATACATCTTCAATGTTCCGATACATTGTGTATTTGTTTCGGATATATCACTCAACATCCTGATACATAGCGTAAGTGATGTATGCGACCGATACATCATGTAAAGTGATGTATCTGACCGATAAATTGCATAAAGTGATGTATGCGAGAATAAGAGAGAGTAGAGATTTTCGTAACTTTTACAAATAATAGGAAATCTTAGAGAACATGATAAAATAAATTGTGTATTTAGGTAATTTTTTCTAATTTTAATAGGAGAAGGGTCAAAGATATTCCACAACTTTGCTAGTTTTATCCTCAGTTATACTATGTCACCATTTAAATCCCTCCATTTACAAACTTGTCGCTCATATCTCTAATTTGACGAAAAGCCTCAAATCAGCCCAAATTACCCCTTTTTCTTAAAAACGAGTCATTCCCAAACATGTCCGACCTTTTATCTATCTTAACCCAAATAAATTAAACCCATTGCTAAAGTCTTGGGCAGATCCAGAAGATATCTATAATCTATCTCTCTACTTCTCTTGCTAGCTATCTTATTTCGCTATTAATGGCAGATCGGTAGTTGTTTAGTCTTTTTCGAGAATTTAATCTCTTTATTGTAGCAATAATAACAAATACGTACGAGTCCTCTATTTCACACATCTAACCAGCTTGCATGACCCATTAATTCAGCACAATTACTAATTACTCCTGCGGGACCTGAGGATACCTAAAATATTAAACTAAAGTAGTGTGGTTATATTTTATCCACGTAGAGAAAAATATGTGCAACAAATAAAACAATCTAGTAGTACTCTCTTCATTTTATATTATTTGATTATTTTATTTAAATCTTGTATGAACTTTAAAAAAGTAAAATTTAAATAATATTTTATGTAATATTTTAATTTATGATATAGTTTTTGCATATTAAAAGTTAAATTTGATCAATCTTTAAAGTTATATTTGGATTAAATTAATTCATGAATGTTTCCCAATTAACATATAGTTATTCTAAATTATAGGATAAGTTACAATTTCTTCTTATTTTTAGATGATAAAATATACATTTTGAGATACTTACACAATTTGAATTCCAAAAAAAAAAAAAGTGAAGAAGGAAACCTTACGGACCAAAACAAAAGGTATATATTCCCTCCATTCTTTTTTATATGTTATCTTTTTAGATTGCACTTGCATTAAGAAATTAAGTAATTTTACCCTTCTACTGTTATTTAATGTTTTCTTAAGTCAACTTTTCAATAAATGATAAATATGCTAGATTTCAAAAATTAAAATGCATTTAGATGACTATTTAAATTTTTGAGTTTATACAATTTCTCCCTCTAGTTCAGCAAAATTTAAAAGAGGTATGTTAGAATTGATAAAGATGAGGAGGTGCAACTACTAATCCTCTTTCGGTTATTGTTGCTCTTAATTCTGTCCTTATTTATGTTTATTTGATCTTGATCTTGTTTTAATTTTATAATTATAAAAATTTATATATTTTAAAAAAATATATATACCCACTTCATTCATTTGTAAAAATCCATAAATTTTTATTAAAAGTGAAAAGTTAATTGTGAAATAGTATACAAGTAAATATATCATATATTTTTTAACTTTATGATTTAATTATGTCAGTTGAAAAATTAAAATTAAAGAGTCATCAAAACTAAAAAAAAGAAAAAAAAACTTTTGAAAATTTTAATATTGAAAGGGTAGGACAAGAAAACGTGGACATAAAATAATCATTAATAAATGAGGTCCATTGGTTCCTTATCATCAATAACAAATACTGTAAAATGATTTATCAATAATTTAGGTATAATGGAGAAGTTGTTGTTGAAACTGCGAATTTTGCTTCTTCTTTTTTTTCTTCTTCTTCTTCAACAACAACAAGCTGATTCGTATTCTAAGGTTGAGTATCTTCCTGGTTGGCAGGGCCGCCTTCCGTTCCCTCTAGAGACCGGGTGAGCTCCTTTGCATTTATTTATTTGAAAACGATAGGATATTTGTCCTAAAATTATATTTTCTTGGTAATATTAAACTTGAAGTTTGAATATCAATTTTATAGGTTTTAAATTTTAGAATAATTATGTCTAATATAGTTATTATGGTAAAGATGATTGGTACAGATGACAGTGATAATAGTGATTATGATAGTGAAAGAGGTAAATATTGTAGTGACTAATCTGATAGTGGCAAATGATTGTGTGTTGATTGTAATGATGAAGTTAGTTAATGTTAGTGATTACTCAAAAATGTCTGATGCTAGTTGTGATTGTGGGGGGTGATTAAAAGGTGTTTAATAGTGATGGTGAAGGTAATGGTTGTGGTCAGTGGCGTGGTCAAGATTTTCAATAAGAGAATTTAAAATCTATAAAAATAGATAAACGAAGTAGCTAAAATATTTTAATTATTTTATATGACACTAGTGTAATAATAATTTATAATTAAAAATAGGTATGTTGGAGTTGGCAAAGATGAGGAGGTGCAACTTTTCTACTATTTTTTGGAGTCAGAATCAGAGCCTACTACTGATCCTCTTTTGGTTTGGCTATCTGGTGGACCAGGTTGCTCATCTGTCATTGCCATTGTTGATGAGATAGGTACTTTATTTTATTTTAA
>NW_026036957.1:0-1746 GCF_019186545.1 Solanum stenotomum
TAACCATAAACTATGAAACCTAAACCATTAACCCTAACCCCTAAGCCCTAATCCTAAACTCTAACCCTAAACCATAAACCACAAACCCTAAACCCTAAACATTAAACCCTTAACCATAAACCCTAAACCCTAAACCCTAAACCTTAAACCCTAAACCCTAACCCCAAACCCTAACCCTAAACCATAAACCCTATGCCCTAACCCCTAAACCCTAAACCCTTAACCCTAAACCCTCAACCTTAAACTCTAAACCATAAACCCTAAACTCTAAACCCTAAACCCTAAACTTCAAACCCCTTAACCATAAACTATGAAACCTAAACCATAAACCCTAACCCCTAAGCCCTAATCCTAAACCCTAACCCTAAACCATAAACAACAAACCCTAAACCCTAAACACTAAACCCTAAACCCCAAACCCAAAACCCTTAAGCCTAAACCATAAAACCTAAACCCTAAACCCTAACCTTTAACCTCTAACCCCTTACCCCTAAACCGTAAACCCTAAACCATAAACCCAAAACCCAAAACCCTAAAGCCTAAACCATAAAACCTAAACACTAAACCCTAAACCTTAAACTCTAAACCATAAACCCTAAACCCTAAACCCCAAACCCTAAACCTTAAACCCCTGAACCATAAACTATGAAACCTAAACCATAAACCCTAAACCCTAAAACCTAAACCCTAAACCTTAAACCCATAACCATAATCCCTAAACCTTAAACCCTAAACCGTAATCCTAAAAGTTAAATCTTAAACTCTAAACTCGAAACCTTAAACCTTCAACCCTAACCTAAACTACAAATCCTAAACCTTAAATCCTAAACCCTAAACCCTAAATCCTAAATCCTAAACCCTAAACCCTAAACCATATACCTTGAATCCTAAAAATGAAACCCAAAACACTAGACCCTGAACCCTAAACCCTAAACTCTAAACCCAAAACCCTAAAGCATAAACACTAAACCTTAAACCCTAAATCCTAAAGACCAACCCTAAACCCTAAATCCTAAAGACTAAACCTAAACCCTAAATCGTAAACACTAAACCTAAACCCTGAGCCCTAAACTCTAAATCCTAAACCCAAAATCCTAAATCATAAACCATAAAACCTAAACCCTAAACCCTAAACCCAAAACCCTATACCTTAAACCCCTTAACCATAAACTATGAAACCTAAATAATAAACCCTAAACCCTATGCCCTAATCCTAAACCGTAACCCTAAACCATAAACCACAAACCTTAAACCCTACACACTAAACCCTAAACCCTAAACCCAAAACCCTAAAGCCTAAACCATAAAACCTAAACCCTAAACCCTAAACCTTAAACTCTAAACCATAAACCCTAAACTCTAAACCCTAAACCCTAAACCTTAAACCCCTTAACCATAAACTATGAAACCTAATCCATAAACCCTAACCCCTAAGCCCAAATCCTAAACCGTAACCCTAAACCATAAACCACAAACCCTAAGCCCTAAACACTAAACCCTAAACCCTAAACCCTAACCCCTAACCGCTAAACCTAACCCCTAAACACTAAACCCTAAACCCCTAAACGCTAAACCCTAAACCCTAATACCTAAACCCTAAACCTTAAACCCATAACCATAATCCCTAAACCCTAAACCCTAAACCGTAAGACTAAAAGTTAAATCTTAAATCCTAAACTCGAAACCTTAAACCTTAAACCCTAACCTAAACTATAAGTCCTAAACCTTAAACCCTAAACCATAAAC
>NW_026036958.1:0-451 GCF_019186545.1 Solanum stenotomum
TACTAAAAAATCCTAAATCCTAAGAAAATCTAAACACTAAAAACCTTTAAAACCTAAACACTAAACCCTACACCCTAAATGATCCAAAAAAAAAACCTAGGAGACCTTAAATGTTAAACTCAAATCCTAAGAAAATTAAACCCTAAACCTTAGGGATAAACACCCAACCCTAAGCCTTATGAAACTCTAAGAAGCCCTAAACTCTAAGAAATCCTAAATCCTATTAAAACCTAACCCCTAAAAACCTTTAAAACCCTAAAATTCAAAATCCCGAAAACAAACCTTAAAAACCCTAAAAAAATTCCTTAATCTAAAACCCCAAGTCCTAAACTCTTAGAGATCATATATAGTAAAACCAATAATGATCCTAAAAAATGTTTAACAATCCTAAATTGAAAAAGACTCCTGACCGAATTTTTTTTGGAAAAATTTAAGCTCTAAACCCTAACCT
>NW_026036959.1:0-675 GCF_019186545.1 Solanum stenotomum
TCTAGCTTTTTGAGATGCAAAGTTGTTATAATAGTTTTTGTGTAGTCAATCTCTTCTAATAATTTTTTTTCAATCGATAATATAGCCAAACCACTTCTAAAATTTATCAAGAGCACCTTTTTGAGATGTTATCAAGTTATCGACTTTTCTTTTTCTTTTAAGTTTTGAATGACCGGATTCATATTTTCTTGTTGACATTATAAATTCTAACAAATATTTTAAACACTATTTACACTATCAAATAAAAAATATAATAAACATATGACACAAAACAAAAATAATATTAGAAATTAGAATGATATTACCGAATTCAAGAACGATGAAGACTTAATTTCTGAAAATGAATTGGGCTGCTGCAATATATTTTTCTCCAAATTTAAAATATAATCTATCAATAGAACAAGTAAATTCTTAAACTTTGAATAAGAGAGAATATAATATTAGAAAAGAGAGAGAGAAGAAATAGAAGAGAAGAAGAGAGGATGATAGAATAGAAAAAGAATAAGGTAAAAAAAAACATAACTTGTGCATTAAAAAAAAAAAGTACACAACTTTTTATTGGAAAGGGAAAAAGTAATTGTCATATCTATCCCTTCATTAATGTCATTTGCATTTGTTGTCTTAGTTCTAATTTTTTTTTTTTTTTAAATTTAAACCTACCTAATTAACTAAAAA
>NW_026036960.1:0-225 GCF_019186545.1 Solanum stenotomum
GGTACTGAGCATGCAGGATAGAGTAAAGTAGAAATAACATATAACTGAACAAAGCAATGAAGCAATTAAATAATCTGAGCATGATATAGATACTGAAAATACTGAATACTGAGCTAACTGATGCAATGACAAAAGTTATAACATGCTGAGAATGAATACTAACTGTACTGAAATATGGTCAATGCAATAGAGTCAGACTGAACTGTGGGAGATACTAATAACCGA
>NW_026036961.1:0-96 GCF_019186545.1 Solanum stenotomum
TTTATAAGGGTTTAAGATTTAGTGTTTCCTAGGGTTTCTTGCTTTAGGATTTAGGGCTTCGGATTTTAGGTTAAGAGTGTTTTAGAGTTTATGGTT
>NW_026036961.1:179-409 GCF_019186545.1 Solanum stenotomum
TAATATAGGGCATAGGATTTTAAGTTTAGGGTTTTTTCTAGGGCTTATGGTTTTAAAGGGTTTTTTTTCCGGGTATTATAGTTGTAGGTGTTTAAATGGATTTTAGGGTTTAGGGTTTCTTAGGATTCCATATGGTTTGGGGTTTAAGGTTTAGCCCTATGATTTAGAGTTTCTTAGGGTATATTATTTAGCGTTTAAGATCTCTTAGGGTTTGGTTTTTTTAATGGTTT
>NW_026036962.1:0-372 GCF_019186545.1 Solanum stenotomum
TAAAGCATTGAGTCATATATGAGGAAACTCAACCTGGGGACTAGAGATCCTATAACTAGGTTCAAAGGGAAAAATTAATCATATGATGACTTGTTGTGAAAAATGCACTATCTTTTTATTCCCTCCCTATGATGTGAGTGCATTGTTTCCTGTAGTGATTTGTGAAGGTTGAGTTGACAAAACTCTTAGTGAATATCTGTAGCCCGTATGGGTGGAGTGTTAAGCTTACAGGAGCACTCTCGATAGATTTCACCTATGTGATGTGTGGAAGTAGGTCGCTTCCTATGAGAATTTGGCTTATTCTCAAATGCACTCATGAAACCGGGATAGCACATGGCCATAACTGTTGACACCCAATTTTGGACCTCCACA
>NW_026036963.1:0-359 GCF_019186545.1 Solanum stenotomum
GCGGTTGAGATCTTGATTTGATTTGCAATCCTGTTGATGATAACGCGTTGTAAATATTTTTCATTACTGGACTAACAAATCGTACATATTTACTAATATTTTTACCAGGATCAACTTCATTTCCAATGGCTATATATTTGAATTTAACATCGGGGAAATGATTTCTTATATTATCTTGAACCCAACCATTGGCATTTGAAGGATTGGCTAGGGATTTAAGATCTTGATTTGGGACATCAAGAATAATTTCAATGTTACTTCCTTTGAGGGCATTAAAGACATTTGTATCTGGAGAGTAAAATTATTGGCAATTTTTCCATAGCATACTCCAATAGGCTGCATTCCTACATTATGACTAA
>NW_026036964.1:0-548 GCF_019186545.1 Solanum stenotomum
CTTTGCACTCCATCAAAAGCTCTCACATTTACCTGGTTTTGTTGAACCTTTCCCAAGTCGAATTGCAGCTGCTTGAGAGTCGAAAGCGGGCAGATGTTGAGACCGGACCCATCGTCGACCAAAACACGATTTATAACTTTGTCCCGGTGTTTGACGGTGACGTGCAGAGCTTTGTTGTGCATCTTTCCTTCAAAGGGCAACTCCTCGTCACAAAAGCTGATTCGATGTCCCCGAATGACTTGGTTTATCATGGCTGCTAGATTGTCGCTGTTAGTACCCACAGGCACATAAGTGTCGTCCAAAGCTCTCATCAAAGCCTGTCTATGCAACTGCGAACTCATCAATAAAGCCCACACAGAAATTTGAGCTGGCGTTTTCTCTAGATGCTTCACAATCGAATAATCTTTCGGCTGCATCTTTCTCCAGAACTCCTCTGCTTCTGCTTCGCTAATCGGCCTTTTGGCCTGATCTTTCTTCTGCCCCCCTTGGGCCAATTCTTCCAGTGTGTAGCACCTACCATATCTGGTCATGCCTTGAGTAACAGCCAT
>NW_026036965.1:0-386 GCF_019186545.1 Solanum stenotomum
TTTCTCCGTAGCTAAATACATTGAATCCGCAAGGGCATCGAAAAGATTTTGATGTCCCGCAGAATTCGTCCCTTGTTGATTGAAAAGTGCATAAGAAAGAGGAACATTATCATCAGCATGGCCAAAATAAGGGTAAATATTGGCTAAAAGTGGAAGATTATGTCTTGCTAGAAATCCAATTATAGGATTAATGAAACTTTTATATTCTTCGTAAAAAATGTTATCTCTAGGTGGGTAGGTATTGATTAAGAGCCCTAAATATGGGGCGGTTGAGATCTTGATTTGATTTGCAACCCTGCTGATGATAACGCGTTGTAAATATTTTTCATTACTGGACTAACAAATCGTACATATTTACTAGTATTTTTACCAGGATCAACTTCATT
>NW_026036966.1:0-902 GCF_019186545.1 Solanum stenotomum
ATGGAAGCATAGTATGCATGCAACCAATGCATCCCAAGAACAACATCAAAATCGACCATGTTCAACTCAACAAGATCACAAGACAATATTTTATGCAAGATGCAAATAGGACAATTCCTATAAACCTTCCTAGCAACAATATATACACCAATAGGAGTAGACACCTTATATGACTCACGCAATAATTCGGGCTCAACATGAAACTTTTTGGCAACAAAGGGGGTGACAAAAGAAAGAGAGGCACCCGGATCAATTAATGCATATACATCAAAGTCAAAGATTTTCAACATACCGGTAACGACATCGGGGACTTCATCGACCCCTTGCCTCCCATGCAAAGCATAAAATCGATTGTGCCTTGGGGCACCATCTTGTCGGCCCTTTCTCCCCAAAGGAACCGCATTGGCACCTTGTGGACGGACCTCCTTACCCTTGTTGCGATTTCGAGGACAATCCATTGCCTTGTGCCCCATTTCCCCACAACTATAGCAAGCACCGATATTTCTCAAGCACGGGCCACCATGGCCCTTACCACACTTCGGACATACATCAATAGGACCCATACCACCAACACCTTGGGCCCTTGGAACGTCATTGGCAAACCCCTTATGGGGCGCATGAGAAGACCCTTGGCCTTGATGAAACCGGCCTCCCCTTCGACTTTGGAACTTGCCCTCAAAACGGGCCCTCTTGGCCTCATGACCCCTCCTCTTCCTCAACTTCTCTTCCTCCATTTGTTCAGCATAAACCATCAAGCGGGACAAGTCCATGTCACTAATCAACATTGCGGATCGGCATTCTTCACTCACTAGGTCGGACACACCCATCACGAATTTGTTCATTCTAGATCGTGAGTCGGCAACCAAGTGTGGAATATATCTTGAAAGTTGGTTAAACTTGAG
>NW_026036967.1:0-902 GCF_019186545.1 Solanum stenotomum
AGTAGAGGGGGTGAAGCCGGATGACTTCGCCAAGGTGCTAACATTTAAAAAGTTTCGTAAGGGAGGTGAGTTTAGTGGTTCGTACTCCAGAGGGCAGAGTTCAGGGGGCTATCCACCCCGTGTTATTCAATCTTCATTGCAGGCTTCAGTTGAGGGTCCGTTGCGGACCAGTCAACCTTTTTCTGAGTTTGGGGGTTACCTCCAGTCTTCTTCGTCTTCACAGAGACCTACACTCGACTCTAGGACTTGTTATGGATGTGGAGAGGCCGGACATATCAAGAAATATTGTCCAAAGCAGAGTCAGGCTCGGTACGATCAGAGTTACATATCCCCAGCAGTTAGAGGTAGAGGTGGTCATGGTAGAGGCCGTCATTCTGGAGGACGTGGTGGCCAAGGTAATGGTAGTCACCAGTTCAACCGGGGTGGCGGGCAGGTTGGAACTACTAGAGCGCAGCCCGGCAGAGGCAATGGACAGACAGGTGATAGGGCCCATTGTTATGCTTTCCCCGGGAGGTCAGAGGCAGAGACATCTGATGCTGTTATCACAGGTACTCTTCTGGTCTGTGATCGCATGGCTTCTATATTGTTTGATCCTGGATCCACATTTTCTTATGTATCGTCCTCATTCGCTACTGGTCTTGATTTGCATTGTGATTTGCTTGACATGCCTATTCGTGTCTCTACTCCTGTTGGTGAGTCGGTGATAGTGGAAAAAGTGTATAGGTCTTGCCTTGTGACTTTTGTGGGGGGTGAGACTTATGTAGATCTGATTATTCTAGAGATGGTTGATTTTGATGTAATTTTGGGTATGACTTGGCTTTCTCCAAATTTTGCTATCTTAGATTGTAATGCTAAGACTGTGACCTTGGCCAAGCCTGGGATAGATCCCCTAGTGTGGGAGG
>NW_026036968.1:0-901 GCF_019186545.1 Solanum stenotomum
ACGTTCAAATTTCGAAAAGACATTTTTTCAACTCAAAGTCCCGCCCAAAATCCCAGTTTGATCTCCTACAAAAACTACCTCATATCTTCAATGAAAGGGGATACTCACAAGAACATCACCATACCAGTCAAACTCATACATAACATTTAGCTACCATCATCCTTGTTGGAACTCTTACATTTTTTGTTTACTTTTCTTTAAAACTCATTTAGTTTGAAGTCTGAATCTGTTCATAATGAGAGAGTAGATTCAAAGCCGACGACCTAGGTTCACTGCCCCCCAACAGGTGATGTTCACCTTTCCGTTCTCTCTGTTTCTGTTAACTCCTGTATTTAGGTTAGTCAAAAATACAGAAACAGAAAAAAAGATGAAATTGACAGAATGATTTTTAATCCGAGTCCACAGAAACCACTGTGTTTCCTTAAGAAATTTAATCCCCTCACTGTACCCGAGGTTGCAGATTAATTCCTCCCAAGATAAAACGGATTAACCTGTTAAAGAAGTAGCGGTACCTCAAACTTCAATAACTTCAGCGAACGCAAGAAGAGCAACAAGAGCACACACAGACTCAGTCGATCGACAATTTTACATATGCAAGAAAGTGTATGCAGAGAGGGAAAATTTTAGTGTTTGAAAAAACGAAAAAGACCTCTTATTTATAGCCATTTGCAGCAAGGAACGCGTCTGTTCAGACCCATTTTTTCCAGAACATTGTGTCCTTTGGGAAAAGTAACGACTTTTCGGAAGGAATACCGTTTGGGAAAAGTAACGACTTTTTGGAAGGATTACCGTTACACGTGAATTTCAAATAAATTCAGTTGCGCCAAATTAGTTCTGTTATTTAATTAACATTCTGAATTAATTTATAAGAGTAAGGAAATGATTTAACAAGATTGATTAA
>NW_026036969.1:0-626 GCF_019186545.1 Solanum stenotomum
GTATATCTGGAGCTGCCATAGGCTCGGGTGGTGGCTCTATCACCGGCTCGGGAGTTTGCTCTCGGTCCTGGGCTGGTGCTGTAGCTCTGGCACGATCTCGAGGTCGGCCTCTACCCCTAGCTGGGGCCCTACCACGCGTGCGAGCCATCCCTTTAAAAGAGTGGTACAAGTAAGATTTCAGATACCTATAAGACACACAATGCACGACAATGATACAAAAGCGACACGTTCCTAAAGACATCTTGTAGCCTCCCGAAGATAAGTAACGGACGTCTCCGTATCGATCTGCAGGACTCTACTAGACGTTAGCTCTGTACAAGTGAGACCGACGAACCTGGGCTCTGATACAAATTTGTCACGACCCGATTTATCAAGTCATGATGGCACCTACTATAACCCACCAGCAGGTAAGCCAACCCGTAACCCGGAACAACAAGTAATGGGTCTGAGGGTAGAAATTAAACAAGATTAGGAAAATAACAATATAAACAAATAAAGATCCCTCCCAGAACCTGGAAGTCACCAGTACAGAGCTACTACAAAATGAGTACAAGTCCCAAAACTGGACAACAGAGACTGGACTGTCTCGAAAGGAAGAAGACGAGTCTATATATACAGATGGAGAC
>NW_026036970.1:0-633 GCF_019186545.1 Solanum stenotomum
TTGGAAATAGACTTGTGAGGGGGAAAATACCCCATTTTATTTGTCTGGATATTTTTCTTTTTTTCTTTAATTTAAACCTCACACTTCCATAGACAAGTCAACAACAACATCAATAACATACCTAGTGTAATCCCTTAAGTGGGGGTTTAAGAAAGGTAGAGTGTACGGAAACCTTATTTCTTTGAGGTAGAGATAGAGAGGTTACTTTCGAGAATAAAATACAAGTTGTGAGCAACCAATTATGTCCGTCATCAAAAATATCAAACAACATCAGTTGTTTAGAGGCAAATATGGTAATTGGTAAGAGCTTAAAGGTAAATCTGAAGTATTTTATAAGTGTTGGCTTATCTGAGAATTAGATACTAATCCCTCTGTTTCAGTATGCTTGTATGGTTTTGACTTGACATGGAATTTAAAAAAGTAATTTTTATTTTTTTTGTATCTTGTGGTCTCAAATTAAAATATGTAGAATGTACCATGAACCACTAATTGGTTCAATGACTTCAAAATTCCACTGTAACATTCTTACTTGACTTAGTCAAGCAATAGTATCTTTCATTGGAAATTTGTTACAAGTTCTGCACCAAATTTTTCTACAGTGTGTGTTACGTAACGGGACCAATTCACATTGTT
>NW_026036971.1:0-571 GCF_019186545.1 Solanum stenotomum
TTATATTTCTTTTCCAAAACATATAAAAATACATACTTGACGAATGGTTATAATCTTGACCATGATTTTTTTAGGTATATACTATCTAAATGATTAATATACTTTCTTTAAATAAGTTATCTCAAAATAGGATATAATTCAGCCAGTTAGAGTATTTAAAATTAATTATTTTTTAAATTAAACAATATTAGTTACATTGAAAAGAGTTAAGGATAAATTAATAAATAAAATACTTTTTATTTATATTTTTTTAAAGAATGTATAAAAAGAAAACAATGACAACTAATATGAAACGAATAAAGTAATTACTATGTACCAACTCATCAATTAGGGAATGGACCTATAAATATTTTATTTATTTTTTAAAATATGAGGGTAGGGTTTAGGAATAATTAAACTAGGTAGGGGATCACAGTCCTAATATTTTTNAAAATAGTAAAGAAAATAAATTAGTATGTTTTATCTTATTTTATTAAATTATATTTAATTTTAACCATTTATATTTCTTTTCCAAAACATATAAAAGTACATACTTGACGAATAGTTATAATCTTGACCATGATTTTTTTAG
>NW_026036972.1:0-655 GCF_019186545.1 Solanum stenotomum
AAAATAATCTCTCGATCATTTTTCGAAGTTGGAGCGAGCGACGACGACGGCGCGAGGGGGGTCCCTCTTTCCAACACTTTTAACAACTAATAGAAGTGTTTCTCTATTTAAACACATCTATTTTTCTTTCCACCACCAATGAGGGAGAAATGTCTTTTCTTAAAGTATAAGAGAATCTTTTCCAATTCCTGTTTTCATCTTCCCTCTATTTCTTATTAACTCTTGCTATATCCAACAATTGTTATACCCAACAGTCGATGTCTATGGTTTTGTTAACCATTGAGTAATAATTTAGATAGAAAATTCACACTCTCAAAAATTTAAATAATATTCAATAAAAAGGGTAATTTAAATATATTTTTGATCGTTAACTTTAAAATTTACTAAATGTTTAAAAATTACACTATCAATAGGTAATATATAACTTAAAATGCATATTAAGAAAAGTTATACCATCTTTTATTCTATTAAAAAACGATAGTACTAATTTGCAAGCTTTGGGTGATTGGCGGCTAAGCTTAAACTTCAATAAATTAAAGTCCTTAAGCTTCTTTTTTTTTATTTCTATTATATAGAAGAGTGAAGACGACCAGGACGACCAAGGGCAAATTAGTAATTATGTTATTATATGCAAAGGCATTGCTGCTTGCCGACC
>NW_026036973.1:0-503 GCF_019186545.1 Solanum stenotomum
CGGGGTCTCATTAACACCTTGTCTACCAAGAAAAGCATAAAATCGATTGTCCCTTGGGGCAGCACTTTGAGAAGCACCTCTACCCAAAGGAGTAGTGTTAGCACTTCAGACCTTGTTGCGGATCTTGGGACACTCAAACCTCTTATGACCCACTTCTCCACATTCAAAGAACAAGCGTTAGGGAGGAATCACCTTATCGCACTCTAAGCACGACATAGAACATGAAGAAGGGAAACCTTTCCTAAAACGTTTTGTAGCCTCCCATTCATAGTCGTGGCGCGCTTCACAACAATGATTAGGACTCTACTCAATGCGGTGTGTTGGACTCCGAGGATTTAACAACCTAGTGCTCTGATACCAAGCTTGTCACGACCCAAGCCTAGGGCCTAGACGTGACATGGCGAATGAGGAACGCGAAGGAACCCCAAACAAGCCTCTCAAACTTGTCATCACACTTCATCGGTCGCGGAAGTAAATTCAACATTTATTTAACGGGAAATAGG
>NW_026036974.1:0-680 GCF_019186545.1 Solanum stenotomum
ATCAAATTAGTCTATTATTAAAAAAAAAATACTTTAATGACATGTCATGCCAACTAGGAGAGAGTGATGTTTTTGAAGTGTCAAGTATATTTGGAGGAAAATAGTGATAGTTAAGTGATATTTTGGTCCTAAATGAAACATAAATGATATTTCAAGGCAATTCTCTTAATTTGGGTGGCCATTTAGGGAATTGACTCGTAAAAACAATAATGGATGTATATATCTCAAGTGCAATAATAGAAAAATCAAACGAACATGTAACAGAAGAGGAAAAGTAAGCAACTTTAAGGGTGTGTTTGGTATGAATTGTTTTCTAATTTTCTCATATTTGGGTGGTTTAAATGTTTTATTACACGCAAATTTAAGGAAAATGACTTCCCTCCAAAAATTAAGAAAAACATTTTTCAAAATTCTCCTCCAACCTCAAATTACAATTTTTTTTCTTACCCCACCCTGTACCTCGACCCTCCTGATTAAAAAAAATAATAAATTTAAATTTTTTTGTTTCTTTTTTTTAAAAAAAATAATTTATTTTGTCTCTATCCCTCCCCCCTACCCCAACCAAAAAAAAAGATTAACAACTTAAACTTTTATTTTTAAATATTTTTTTAAATCTCGTCTAACCCCTGACTACCCCTACCCCAGCCCCCACAAAAAATATAAAAGTTTATTTTTGAAAA
>NW_026036976.1:0-893 GCF_019186545.1 Solanum stenotomum
TTAATGCATACCCTAATCTTCAAATCTCTTTACAAGATGAGAATTCATTAAGTTCTCTTATGCTAAATGTTAAACTTCATGGTTATGATTATATGCCTGGCACTGAAGTTGTTTGTATATGTTACAGGATTTATTATAAGTTATTGCATACTCTAAATCCTATGTGCAAAATAATTGATTTCAAAAATGAAACTATTCTTATTGAAACTAATTTTGATAAATCTAAGGTAGTCACTAGAAGACCTATCAAGTGGGAAGAAATTGATTTTCCACAAGAATGGGTTATTGAAAATGCTACCCAACCCCAAAATAATATTAATACTGAGGTTTCTGAAATTGAACAGTTAAATGATGGAACTGTTAAAATTAGATTTCATGAACCTAACATGCTACTTGATAATCGTAGTATGTCCTCTAGAATTAGCAGATCTACTTCTTATATATCTCCTATTGATTATACTGTTCAAATTCCTTCTCGAGCCTCTACTTCGCAAATTAGAGAAAATTATAGATATGACAATATTGAGATTGATAAAGATAATATTGTTAAGCCTGTTCAGAAGGCTAGTTCTGATTTAGATATAACTGAATCTGAAATGAATTTTCCAAATGGAATAACAGGTTAAATGGTTTTCTTATGACTGGTAAAACCATTGATTTTAGTCCGGGATCACCGGCAAGAGCTCGTATCGCTAAAGATTTTCAGCGAAAGAAATGGAAACTTTTTAGAAAATGGTTTTTTAAAAACTTTAATAAATTAGAACAGCATGAGTTTCAAGAGGAATTTTATAAAGATCTCATAGATTCTANTTCTAAAATAAGCCGTTTAATTCCTTTTGTTCCTTGGTTTATGTGTAAGCATGTCCATAATTATATTTCTATGCTTGAAAGAG
>NW_026036977.1:0-581 GCF_019186545.1 Solanum stenotomum
TGAGTCCGAAATATCATTTCCAATCAGAATCCATAGAAGGTTTGTACTTTTCCGACTTCGAACCAGTCCGAAACATCAAAATTTAAGTTTGAAGGGTTGTAGAATTTTGACGCGGCGGTGACGTGGCAGAGCCACGTGACGCCACGTGGCAGAGGAGTGAATTCTGGAAATTTCCAGAATTTAGGACGAAATTCGTCCATAATTTTTCCTTCAACTTCAACTTGAGATTGCTCCTTCATTTTGAATCCAAATTAAGTGATTCAACAGGCAAACTTCTAGAGAATTTCAAGGGGAATCTAGCGGTGGTCTCAGAAACGCGAGGGGAGGCTTCATTTGAGGTAAGAAATCGATTTTTAGCCACTGCCAGGGTGATTTCCGGATGGTTTTTTTGTTGAATTTTGAAATGTGAGATCTTGATCATCGTAAGTCCGTTTTGAGTCATTCTTGAGGCTAACTTGTAGAGTTTTTCGCAAGGATCGTCGTGGTATAATCTGTTTGGGTTGAAAGGGTCTCGTTTTTCCGGAAATTGGTGATCAAGGGGCTGTCCATTTTTATTGTTCTGGCTGATTTGCGGTGTTTTA
>NW_026036978.1:0-404 GCF_019186545.1 Solanum stenotomum
CGGAACCTACACTTGTAGAAAATAGAGATATATGGAATTAGCACAATTAAGTACTAAGTATGATGACCATGCAAAAATATGCTAAAAAAGGACATTTATTTGAAATATGTGCTTTCATGCCATTTTTGATAAAACCTTCATATCACAATTATAAGAGACACATTTCAAGTCATCATCCACATATAAGACAATACCCACATAATAGACATACTCAACTAGTACCAATGTACAATACATGAATATAATTGACAAGTAAGCCTTTTCATCATTTCATGACCTCTATCTCAAGTTACCCAAAGCCACACTTAAGTGAAACATAAAGTGACCGCCCATACAATCTCTTTATATACACCTAAGTGTTCCTAAGGGTTACCGTAGATAAGGAATGTACCATTACAATATAA
>NW_026036979.1:0-339 GCF_019186545.1 Solanum stenotomum
CTCACAAGTAGCAATTTTTGCAAAATATTTTCTTGAGACTCCCATTTGAATTTTGCTCAAGGCTTTTGCGTATTGACAATACTTAGTCTCAAGATTTTTCATCTCTGCTATTGAAAGTTCACCATAGTTTTTTGGCTCTTCATAGCCATTCACAACAACAGTCTACAAACCTTCAGCTTTTAGATGTGTTCTTATTCTTATCTTCCGGTATTCAAAATCATTTCCATCAAAAAATGGAGTAAGAACAACTGTAGAATCAACACCTTCATTTGTTTTGGATGCCATATTTTTTTCTTCACCTAACCCCCGATTAAGAATGAAAAACTTGCTCTTGATATC
>NW_026036980.1:0-11008 GCF_019186545.1 Solanum stenotomum
ATTTATCTCGGTACTAATTATTAATTTGAAAATAAATTATTCAACTTGTCAACCAAATAACAAATTGACACTATAATTTAATCCCAAAATTATTTGGTGTATCCTTCACACCAAGTGACTCATCCAAGCCCATCTAGGCCTAGCCTATATGAACCTAAAAATTTGATGGGATAGACTGGACCAACTCAAAACAACTTATTCCTATGTGGGTTGTGGGTGAGGTCAGTCAACCCACTTATCCTAAATATATTTTTGGGGAGAACTAAGCAAATACCTTGTTAAAGTAAAATAATTACAAGCATAGACTCCTTTACATTTGCACCCCACTAAATAATTATACTATATCCTCCAACTAATTTCCTTATCTGATACTAAATAAGTATCATATACTATATTGGTATCATTAAGACTGATGGCCTGAAAGGAGAGCTGCTGCGGCGGTGATAGGACTATTCATCGACTGAAGAGAAGGAAGGTATACACACAAACTTTTGTTTACATAATATATTTATTCAAATATACATATAATACTATGCTAGATTAAACATAAAAAATATACCTAGTACCTGTAGGGAATTAAAAATAATATTGAAGTATCAATCATGCTATTTGCATATCATGCCATTTTGCATATTTACATGCTTATATTAGCATAAAAATAAAATGAATTGCGGAATAAAAATGTATATTGTTTTTAAGCAGTGAATATTTTATAATTTTTTAAGATAGATAGAGCATTTTAATATTCAAAATACTCTTGTGCTCTGTAACTCTTCATTTCATTTATAGAAAATATTAGAGTTTCATATGGATGACTAGCATTTTGGTATACTAATTCCATTTCTTTGATTGCTTTATTCATATGAAATAAAGCTCTTTTATGCTTCCAAGCTCTATTTCTTATGCTATGCAAAGATCTTTGTAGAAATTTCATTTTATTTTTATGCTAATATAAGCATGTAAATATGCAAAATGGCATGATATGCAAATAGCATGATTGATACTTCAATATTATTTTTAATTCTCTACAGGTACTAGGTACATTAAGGTTTCTTGTTCAGAAATTATTCATTAATCAATGATATTATAAGAGTATATATATACTCGTATAGTATAATTGACTATTAGAGTAATTTCTGAACAAGAAACCTTAATGATACCATAAGAATATATGTATACTCTTATAGTCTAATTGACTAATGGTAATTTCTGAACAAGAAACCTTAATGATATATACCACAACAATATACATACACTCTTATAGTATCATTGACTAATGCGTAATTTCTGAACAAGACATATTAATGATCCCACAACAATACACATATACTTTTATAATATCATTGACTAATGAGTAATTTATGAACAAGAAACCTTAATGATACCACAACAATATACATATACTCTTATATTATCATTGACTAATGAGTATTTCTGAACAAGAAACTTTAATGATATCAATAATATATACATACACACACTGATTTAGCATCAGTTAATCAAAATTATCAACTTTAATAGTATCAATACAGTCTATGATATAAATTTAGTATCAGTTAAGCAAAAATTATCAGTCTTAATTAAGCGTATATGTGCTGTAATTATTTATGAGAGAGTGATTATTTTTTGAATTACTTTGAATTTGGGTATGTACATATAATTATTTTGAGTTTATGGTCCATTTAATCTAAATCTTTTTATAATTTTTTAATCTAAATTCTAACCTGAAAATACTAGCATAAATATCTACGAAGCAACATACATATATAGAATTCTCTAATCAAGTCTAAAACTGTAACTAAATTATCTCAATAATACTTATTAAGTACAACTCATCATCTTTGGGCAAGAGTCGTCAAAAATTATCTAATGCTTTTAATTGTGGGAAAAGGGTCAAAAATACCCCTCAACTTTGTTTTATTGTTTGACTATGCCCTCGCCGTTAAAATGAAGTTATTTTTACCTCTCCCGTTACTAATTTCACCAAATTTATCCCTCAATTGGATGGAAAACCCAAATCAATTAAAATTACCCAATTTCAATTAAATAACCCAATTTTTTCTCTTTTTAATCCGAACCATACCCATTTATACCAAATTAAAACCCCAAATCAAGCTCCGGCAATCCCCATTCATTTTCTCCGTTTTCCGGCGAAACACCACCAAAACAACCTCCAAATGACCACCTGAAACCACCACTCAAAACCCCCAAAAACCAGAAACGACATCAAGCAGAAAACATTAACAACAAACCCATTTTCCTCTACTTTCCAGTGACGACAACAAGATCTTTCTTCTCCATTTCAGGCCAGTTCCAAGCTGGAACAACATTAAGCAAACCACCCACCGTCGGAATCATTTAAATAGCCCTGAAACCGACCTAAAACAGCTCTCAAACACCACCCTCTCCACGCCAAAATCCAGTGGTAAAACCATACTTCAGCCCACCAGAACCCAGACCTCCATCACCCAAGCTAAAACAACCAGCAAATGACCACCAGACCACTAGTTCTCCGACCTCCAAACAACCAACCAACAAAACCCCGACCAAAACCCCATAAAAAAACAACTGAAACATCGCTAACAGATCAAACCAACAACACAATCAGGCGAGAATCAAGGCTGAGGTAGAGCATACTCAATCACTCCCCTCCTCTACTGCTGATTACACTCTTTTCCCCTTTTTCCCCCACAAACTAATTCACATCAAAAGCTTCCACTATGCTTCTTTTTCTCCCCCTCATGGTACAAGTACAACTATTGTTTACTTAACTCTGACAATCTGTTAATTTTTTTTAAAAAAATCTATTTATATATATTGGAACGAAAAGAGTACATACAGAGTGAAAGATAGACACCTTTTTTTTTTAATAACTCAGTGGTCATTCAACTTGTAGGAATTAATTAGCTAATGCGATGTATCATTTGTAAACATTCATAGAGAAAAAGAAAAATGGAATTTTCTGGCATGTTTTACTTAAATTTTTCAGCAAATAACCACCAGACCACTAGTTCAACGACCTCCAAACAACCAACCAACAAAACCCCGACCAAAACCCCATCGGAAAACAACTGAAGCACCGCTAACAGATCAAACCAACAACACAATCAGGCGAGAATCAAGGCTCGAAAACAACAACCACAACTTCATATCTGGCTAGGCTCAACAAGCAAGAATATCATAGTTTCAGATCTGCCCGTAGGAAAGCAAAATCCGATGATTGAACGAGCTCCAAGCTCCGACCACACTGAAATAATGGTGCAATTTTAGTAGGAAGGACAAATATGCATGAGTTTAACTACAAAATATTTGTTGTCAATTTTAGTAGTATGTGTTTCAATGGAAGAAGGAGATGGAGAAGATTAGAGAGATGGGTTTAGGGTTCTAATTTGATATAAATGGGTCGGGTTTGGATTAAAAGAGAAAATTGGGTCATTTACTTGAAATTGGGTAATTTTAGTTGATTTGGATTTTTCATCCAATTGAGGGCAAAGGGTCAAAGATACCCCTCAACTTTGGACGGGTCAGGAATTGGGTTTAAAATGGGAAATGGGTCTTTTTTAAAAATTTGGGTTAAACTGAGTCAATTTGGGGATTTCCGACAATTGAGGGGTAAATTTGGTGAAATTAGTAACGGAAGAGGTAAAAATAACTTCATTTTAACGGCGAGGGCATAGTCAAACAATAAACCAAAGTTGAGGGGTATTTTTGACCCTTTTCCCTTTAATTGTTAGTAATCCCTTTATATATGATTTTTCCATATTGAATCATTGATTTAAATACAGTTCTAATCAGTGGCGTACGCAAATTTTTTTCTAAGCGGTGTCATCATTAAAGGGATAAAATAGCTTAAGAAGAAAATCAATGAAAGTTTTGTTTTAGGCCTCCGAAAATTTGAGGCCTCTTTTAATTAGATAATATCTTAAAAATTTAAATTAAATCATTCACATCTTCATATTATTAAATAAAGTTTGACTCATTAACTTGTTCTTCCAAGTCAGTTGAAGCTTGAGTTGTTAAAATTGGCTTTGAACATTTGTAATTTTTTTTTAGAATAATACCTCCCCATTAAAAATTTAGACTAATATGATGTAATCTACACAATTAGTAATTGAGGATCAAATAATATAGGATTGCGGACAATTTTAATCAATTGAATGAATTCTAAATTATTTCATTGTAACAAGTAAATAGTAAAAAATTAAATTATTATTATGAACAAATAAAAATAAAAATTCAAGCACATAATAAAAAAATAGAATAGCAAAAAATTACTAACATGATGTGGAGATTCGAGATGCTAAATAACAATGATTGATGAACAAGAACGGAAAGAAAATTGACCAAACTCACAAGTCAATTTAAGGAGTCAACACTATTTTTATTTAACTATAATTCTAATTGATAAATGAGATTTTGGGTTTTATATTAATTCTAAAAATAAAAAAAAGTTGTTAGATTTTGAATGAATTAGAGTGGGTGTGTAGGTTTTTAATGAAGGGACCTATTGTTTTGAATTTAAAACAAAAATTTAATAATTTTAAGAAAAGTAAAATTAAAACGTGAATAAAACAGAGGAAAAAAACACCCCCCTGGGAATTGAANCCCCCCCCCGGAATTGAACACGTTACATTGCGCACAGAATGTGACGTGTCTGCCATTTGAGCTAGGTGCATTCTGTTATATGGGGTGTCCTTTCAATTTTTTTATCTTTTAGTTTTCTTTTTATATAGGTATATTCGGTAAAAAAAATCAACAAAGCCGTGTCACGTGACACACCTTAAATATGCCTAAATCCGCCCCTGATTCTAATTGCATATTATATTTCTCAGGATTCGTTTGATGTGAGATAAAAGGTATACTAATTTTGAAATAAAACACATAATTATTTTATTTTATACTAGTAATTAAGTGGCTTGAGCTTGGGAATACACTATGTTTCCAACCACTTTGTTATGGCCTATATATTGATGTTATTACTTCTAAAATAAGTATGATGATATATAGATAGATATAGATGAACATATTACTAAATGGTGTACCTTCAAAGGTCTTGTGACTATGAAATCTTGTTAATATGCATAAGCATTACCCTTATGATTTTTTTGGAAGATGGCCTATAGGAAAAATCACTAAACAATATATTCTTCGGAAGAAATGTTAGATAGAAAGTTATTTTCTAATGTTCTAACATGCGTTTATAACGATGCAATACCTTCAAACTGATTGTTGCTTTCCTTAAAAAAAAAATTGGGAAACTTTGAGAATCCTCCCGTCGCAAGCACTTTGGATATTTTGTTTTCAGTTTACAAAGAAGGAGAGATTTTAATAAAATAATAATTAATTAATAGAGCGGGATTTTTAGAAAGCGTAAATCGATCCAGATATTTTATATTTTCATTAGTAATAAATATAATAAAGTAGTTGTTACAAAAAAAGTAAATTAAGGGAGGTGGTCGTAATATTGCAAATATATATGAGGGCTGAGGCGAGGTCAGTGAAACAAAACAAAACGTGAGGGTAGGTCAGTGAAATAAAGCAAAGTGTAAGGGAATGCCTCTGAAATTTTTCCAATTCTTTTTTAATAGAATAAGGGTATTTAAGTAGTAAATGTTGTAAAACTAAAGCAAAACTAGACAAGTAATATATAAGATGAGAACATTCGAAATATAGAGATAATAGAGATGAGAGATTTTCTTATTATTCCAAGTCTTCAAGTGTTCACCAAATTTTCAAGTGTATCCAATATGAACTCTAATGCCTCTATTTATAGTATTGCATAAAGTCATACAAAAGGTTAGTAAAAAACATGACATTAACCACAAAAGTTATGGAGACATTAACCATGTAGGTTATGGAGGAATATCAAGAGGGAAAGTTATGGAGGTGTGGGAGTTACTATACATTATGTTGTAATTACACCTTGAAGTTACATCCAAATAAATATATTTACAATACTCTCCCTTGGATGTCCGATAAAATGCCTCATTAAAATCTTACTAGGAAAAATCCCGTGAAAAAAATTCTAGTGAAGGAAAAAGAGTACATATATCTTGTAATTATATCTTGATGTTAACATAAATATATTAATTTTTAAGTTAATAACTTCTTCTTTAATTAGGATAAAGATATTTAAGTAATTTAAATTTCAAGTTAGGGACATCAAATTTTTAATATGGAGCTCATAAAGGATATAAAATCTTTCAATATTTAGAAAATATTTTGGTCAACCAACATTGATATTATGCTTATATATATATACATATATATATCAGTCTAATCTTTCTATAATATCAAACCAAATTAAGAAGTTGGATTTTTTTTCAAGCCTACACAGGAAACCATCATCTATTGTATCAAACAAAGATCCACAGAGTTCACAAGACTATTAATGAATACAAAGTGTTTGCAACAAATTTTAAACATATGGAAAATAAATAAACCACACAAATAAAATTTGAAAAAACATGAATATTTTATTGATAAATATATCAACGCGGATACAATTCTGTTGATCCCTTGATTCTTCTCTCATAAGGTATTTATCCATAATTCAAGGGCCGTTTGTGGCATATTTCTCGGCCTAGGATGATTTTGGACTTGATCTACATAATTTGAGGACCATTAGTGGTGTATTTCTCAAACTAGGATGATTTTGACTTGATCTACATAATTTGAGGGCCGTTAGTGACGTATTTCTCAAACTATGATGATTTGGACTTGATCTACATAATTTGACGGCCATTAGTGGTGTATTTCACAAACTAAGATGATTTGGACTTGATCTACATAATTCGAGGGCCGTTAGTGGCGTATTTCTCGAATTAAGATGGTTTGAATTTTATCTCTTTATGAATATTCCATGAGTTTGTGAAATATTTGAGATATTCGAGATGCCTTTTCAAGGGAATAAAGTACCCCTTATATAGACATGAAATAGGGTTTAGGGTTGAGTAGCCTCCAAGAATTCTAATTGGAATTGAACACATCTTATACATCTTATAGAGTCCCCTGCTTCAAGGCTTATCAGAGTGTAGACTTGATGAAACTCAAAGATGAGGCTTGAAGTACCCATTCTTCCACCTCTGCAGCTTCAGATTTTTAGAGTTAATTTAAGAGAGAAGAGATGAAGGGCAAAATTTGGTCCCACTGGGCATGCCAATTTGTTTGCAACAAATTTTAAACACATGAAAAATAAATAAACCACACAAATAAAATCTGAAGAAACATGAATATTTTATTAATAATGTTGACACCCAATTTTGACCCTCCTTTCTTCTAGCTACATTGTTTTCGAGTTTCTAAATTAATAATATATAAAATTATNTACATCCCTTGATTCTTTTCTCATAAGATATTTATCCATAATTCGAGGGCCATTTGTGGCGTATTTCTCAACTAAGGATGATTTGGACTTGATCTACATAATTTGAGGGCGGTTAGTGGTGTATTTCTCTAACTTCGATGATTTTGACATAATTTGAAGGTCGTTAGTGGTAGGGGTGCGCATCGGTCGGTTCGGTTCGGTTTTAGGTGTTATTGGTTCGGTTTATCGGTTTTCGGTTTGNTATTTAATTAATTATAAAATCTTATTTTTGTATTTGTATTTTATATTAGTGTAAGGTTGTAATATTGATATCTTATTTTTGTAGATCATTAGTTATTTTTTTTTATATATATTGTATTAGTTATTAAATTAGAAACCCAAAATAATGTAAAAGAAGAAGAGAAATGATCCCAAAAAATTCAGCTAAAGCCCAAAGTCTACAGCCAAATTCATCCCTAAACCCATCTCAACTTCCCAAAATGCCCTTTATGTTTTAAATTAGTAAGGGTTTCATGACCCTTCAACAACTACACCTGCACCATACCTTTCTTCCCTCCATTTTCGGAAAAGCAACAAATTTTGTCAACTATGCACAGAGGTTGAGTACTCCATTTTCATGCTACTGTCTGGTCAATCATGTGAAGAGAGATTTCACCTAAAACATTCAAAATTCAAACGGCTCTTTTGACTTGATTTTAAAGAAATCCCACCCAAATCAAGAACCCTAATTCCATCCTATAAGTATTAGGAGAAAGTGTCTATTTTGGACAGGTTTTTCAGCCACACCATCTCTTATAGCTCACTTATCTTATCTATCTAAGAATAAATAAATAAATCAATTCTCTCGTATACCGTATTTACATCTCTTCCTCTCTCTGCTTTGATTTGGAGTTGCAACAACCTTTTATTTCTACCATTCGTGGACATCCGAGATACCGAGTAGTCGAGGCCGACGTCCTAGTTCACTGCCCCGAAGAAGGTCAGTATACATCTCTCTTCGTTTTCTATTGTAGTATGTAATTTGTTTTGAGTATTTTCGTCACTCCTCTGTTCTAATGTTTAGTCTCTGTTTCTTCCATTTGATTTTTTATATATTTATATACTAGGAATCACTTAAAGTTAACATGCTATGGATACATTTCTTATAAAAACTTTATTGATTTGTTTATTCACTGAACATGTTATTACCCCTGCATTAGTTTTATTTATTTATTTATTTTTTAATTTTTTTTTTACTTTAGAGTTTGTTGGAATCTGCTGTATTCGTTTTTTTTTTAGTTGTAAATATATATGCACGGTGTTAAAATTTATGAAAGCTAGAGTACATGAAAATGCTAAAGCTATTTTTTTTTTCTTTTTTATATCCTTATTTTGCTCCTATTTTGAAGTCATGGCACTGTATTTTAATACCTCACTCAAAAAATGGATTATTCCCAATAAATGGATGTTATGTGGTACACAGTGATTCTATTCTCTTTTAATTGAAACAATGATATTAAAGAGGCATAAAAGATGTATTTTTTTGCTTATAGACTAAAATAGGAATACTACTGTAGGATGTTTTATAAGTAAGTGATTTCAAGATTAGTTCGGTCTCAAATTTTATACTTGGTGGCATACTTGTGTTTGGAGACTACATGAGATATTTGGTTACTGTCCTAGCATGCCCATGAATCTATTAATTAAAGGAATTCTCTTTTCTTTCCATCAACATATAATCATTAAATAATGTTAGTTAAGTGTCATAATTTATTTCAATTTGTTTTGTGCTTATTGTTAAGGTGTTGATATTGGGTTTGAATAATTAAAATGTATATTTGCCTCATCTAATAGTTATTTTACTTTCTAATTCTTATGTTCTCCATTTTCGCATGTACACTTTGGAGCAAAATTGAGTCTTGATTCAAGACTCTAGTAAATTTCAAGTCTTATAGACTTGACGTTATCCTCATACCCGCACATGGAGTCTTCACTACATTTTTACTATTCTGAATAGCAAGCAAAACAAGCGAGCCTCGTTTGGAGTCACTCATGGCTATTTATATATTAGCATTAACTTGTTTATTTATTTTTCTTTATATTTTATACTTGCTTATGTGATTAGAATATGTTTTATTTTTGAATTCTCAAATAGGTAACATAACATAGAAGTTTGGATTTGGGTATCTTTAGCTAGAGACAAACATTTAGTAGTCGCTTTATCTTTTACAAACTTTATTTGGCAAATCTTTTTTTTTTTTTTAAAAAAAACACTCCCTTTTGCATCACTTTAAACTCATTAATTTATTAAGTCTTGTTCAAACTTGGCAATGTCTTTCAACGAAGAAAATATTTTGTTTTAAACTCTTATTTTTTCTAAAAAAAAAGTCTTTTTTCCAAAGGAAGCACTTTGTCAAACAATGAGCTAATGTCTTTTTTAATTACCCTTTTTAGCCATGAATTTCTTTAAATTGATCTAAAGAAGTTACTCTTTTTCATTCTAATACAATTGCAAAAAGCTTTTAAAAATAAAAAATGTTTTTCGAACTTGGTTACCCAATTACTTAATCTTTAGTACTTATTTCCTTCTTTTAAAATTAATTAACCTAAGTTTGGCCGGTTAATAGTTTTAAAACTAATCTTGAAGGATGCCTTACCCCTTCCCTTTAGGATAAATTAGAACTCTTACCTAGAATCACATAAGTTTGTAGACCTTAATTGAAGTCAATTTTAGCATTACATAGTTAAAATTTAGGTATCCTAATTTGCCTTAAAAATAATTAGGTGGCGACTTCTCAAGTTAATTAATTTGGAAATCACCAATATGTTGTACACGTTTTGACCTCGAGTTAAAATGAGGTATAACAAATAAATCAATGCGGATACAATTTTGTACATCCCTTGATTCTTTTCTCATAAGATATTTATCCATAATTCGAGGGCCGTTTGTGGCGTATTTCTCACCTAAGGATGATTTGGACTTGATCTACATAATTTGAGGGCGGTTAGTGGTGTATTTCTCTAACTTGGATGATTTTGACATAATTTGAAGGTCGTTAGTGGCGTATTTCTCAAACTATGATGATTTGGACTTGATCTACATAATTTGAGGGCCGTTAGTGACGTATTTCTCAAACTAAGATGATTTGGACTTGATCTACATAATTCGACGGCCGTTAGTGGCGTATTTCTTGAATTAAGATGATTTGTATTTGATCGCATTATGAATATTCCATGAGTTTGTGCAATATTTGAGATATTCGAGATGCCTTTTCAAGGGAATATAGCACCCTTTATATAGGCATGAACTAGGGTTTAGGGTTGAGCAGCCTCTAAGAATTCTAATTGAAATTGAACACACCTTATAGAGTTCCAACTCATTAAACACGTCTTGTAGAGTCCTACAAAATTTCAATGTCTACACAAAGTAATAGTCTACTTTGTTAAATATTCCTTATGTAAATGTAATTAATAATCACAGAGAAAATCTGGATCTTGAGTGAACCTCAAAACCATGCCAGGTTGGAGTTAATTCTTTCTATGGACACCAAACCAAATCTCTAAGTCATTTTTTTCTTCGATTTGACTTGGTTCGTCGATTCTATTTGACTTAGCGGTTTGACATATATATATATATTTAAACAGATTATATGTTGGTAGATTCATGTTCCAAATGTTCTTACCAAATTTGGAGAGTAGCTT